>NC_064619.1:654630737-654730737 GCF_023898315.1 Schistocerca nitens
GCCAGGCTCATATCTCTTGCACACTACATAGAAAAGTTTTGTCTTGGCTGACTCTCCCAAGGCTATCAGTAGTTTTGACGGTATGTCGTCTACTCCCAGAGCTTTGTTTCAACTTGGGTCTGTCAGTGCTCTGTCAAATTCATCTCGCAGTATCATATCTCCTGGCACATCTTCATCTGTATCCTCCTATTTCTTTAGTGTTGCCTTCAAGCTTATGTCCCTTGTATAGACCCTCTATATACTACTTCCTCTAAAGGTTTCTTTAATTTCCCTGTAGGCAGTATCTATCTCTCCCCTGTTGAAATATGCTTCTAAATCTTTTCACATGTCTCTTAAATTTTCCTCCTTAGCCATTTTTCATTTTCTGTAAGTCTCATTTTTAGACGTTTGTATTCCCTTAGAATCTTTTGTTATCACTTGCCACTGACTAGGCGTGACACTCGTCTTCTGTAGCTGCATTTCCGTGATGCTCTGCGTTAATGTTTCTACGATCGATGTCATCCAAGAGAGTGCGCCAGATCTTCTTGATGAATAAAGATATGAATACAATGTAAGAATTCATACAAGAATTGATATGAGACTGAAATATGAGAATATGAAAATTTAAGAAGATTGGGAGCCCTCAAATTACGACACACACGTAAATGTATGACACTTAATGTGAAATACAGTTGTAATTTTACAATTAAAAATAATGCCATGGTATCCCCTAATTTCATAAGAAACACGTATGTAGTAACCTTCTACAGACATGGAAATAAATGAAAACAATAAAAATAAAAACAAAAATCGGGTTTCGAACAGGGGGCGCAAAATTAAGAAGACACGCAGCCACCATTTCGTCTGCAGAAGAAGCGCACTAAAAAGCACATAAAGTATCTCGAAACCTTTGACGGTCGTTTTTTCAGAAACGTAAGAGTATCTACATCATGTGACCACTGGTATAGAACTTTTAAGTATTACAGGGTTTACGTTAGCATCTCACTTTTGTAGATCAGAAATGGAGAAAGGAGGAGTTGCCACATTCATCAGGAACTGTCATAAATTTAAGAACATAGACATTCATAAATTTTGCCTAGAACAGCATATGGAAGCATGTGCAACAGAATTAGAATTTCACAAAAAATCCTTCATAATATTAAGTGTATACGAGCACCTGCAGGTAACTTTAATCTGTTTGTCAACCACCTTGAAGCTGTACTGGCCCATTTAACAACCAAAAACAAAGAAATAGTGATTGCTGGTGATTTCAATGTAGATTTCCTTAAAGACTCTCCCAATAAGAACTTATTTGAGTTAGTAACACTATCATTCAACTTAATTCCCAGTGTAAAGTTCCCCACTAGGATAGCCACTTGCTCACAAACAGCCATTGATAATATCTTTATAGAAAAGTCCAATGAACAAAATTATATTACAAAACCAATAGTCAATGGCCTCTCAGACCATGACATGCAGTTCCTTCTGTTAAATGTTAATACTGAACAGGATATAAAATCTGTTAAATCTAAGCTCAAGAGGGTAATCAGTAAGCCAAAAATTGATTATTTTAGGACACTCCTCAGAGACATTCACTGGACTGATGTTTACAGTGCTCATGGCATGAATGAAAAATATAACATTTTTGCTAATAAAGTGCTTACCTTATTCGAACACTGCTTTCCCCCAAAACTTACCAAGGTTAGAGCAAAGTCTACAAAGAAGCCATGGATTACTCGAGGAATAGGGGTATCTTGTAAAACAAAAAGAAAACTGTATCTGTCAATCCGAAACACTTTCAATGTTGATGCTATAGCACATTATAAGAAATACTGCAAAATATTAAAGACTGTAATACGGATGTCAAAGCAAATATATTACAAGGAAAAGATAGTCATATCAGATAACAAAATAAAGACAATATGGGATATAGTGAAGGAGGAGACCGGTAGAAGCAGACATGAAGAGGAACAAATAGCATTAAGAGTAAATGATACATTGGTGACAGATGTGTATAGTGTTGCAGAACTTTTTAACAAACATTTTATAACTGTTACTGAAAAGATGGGGTTGTCAGGTTCGGTAGATGCTGCTATGGATTACCTTAGACCAGACATTTCAAGTAACTTCCATAATATGAATTTGACCCTCACTACCCCAACAGAAATAATGTCCATCATAAAATCTTTAAAATCAAAAACATCTAGTGGGTATGATGAAATATCAACAAAGTTAATTAAAGAATGTGATTCTGAGCTAAGTAACATATTAAGCTATCTGTGTAACCAGTCGTTTATTAGTGGAATATTTCCTGAATGGCTGAAATATGCTGAAGTTAAGCCACTGTTTAAGAAGGGAGATAAAGAAATAGCATCAAATTTCCGTCCAATTTCACTGTTGCCAGCATTCTCAAAAATTTTCGAAAAAGTAATGTACAGTCGTCTTTATAACCATCTTATCTCAAATAACATACTGTCAAAGTCACAGTTTGGATTTCTAAGAGGTTCTGATATTGAGAAGGCTATCTACACTTACAGTGAAAATGTGCTTAATTCATTAGACAAAAAATTGCAGGCAACTGGTATATTTTGTGATCTGTCAAAGGCATTTGACTGTGTAAATCACAATATCCTTTTAAGTAAACTAGAATATTATAGTATAACAGGAAATGCTGCAAAATGGTTCAATTGGCTCTGAGCACTATGGGACTTAACATCTATGGTCATCAGTCCCCTAGAACTTAGAACTACTTAAACCTAACTAACCTAAGGACATCACACAACACCCAGTCATCACGAGGCAGAGAAAATCCCTGACCCCGCCGGGAATCAAACCCGGGAACCCGGGTGTGAGAAGCGAGAACGCTACCGCAAGACCATGAGCTGCGGACTCAAATCTTATATCTCTGACAGGAAACAAAGGGTGTTATTAGGAAAGAGACATGTATCAAGCTATCAGGCATCATCCAACTGGGAACTAATTACATGTGGGGTCCCACAAGGTTCCATTTTGGGGCCCTTACTTTTTCTTGTGTATATGAATGACCTTTCATCAGTAACATTACCAGATGCCAAGTTTGTTTTGTTTGCCGATGATACAAACATTGCAATACATAGCAAATCAAGTGTAGTCTTAGCAAGATCATCCAATAAAATATTTGTGGACATTAATCACTGGTTCCTAGCCAATTCTTTGTCACTAAACTTTGAAAAAAACACACTACATGCAGTTCAGAACTTGTAAGGGGTGTCCCAAGAGTATATGTCTAACATACGATGACAAGAAGATAGAAGAAGTGGACAGTGTTAAATTCTTGGGATTACAGCTTGATGATAAATTCAACTGGGAGGAGCACACCACAGAACTGCTGAAGCGTCTTAACAAATCTCTGTTTGCAATGCGAATTTTGTCAGACATAGGGGATATAAAAATGAAAAAGCCGGCATATTTTGCTTACTTTTATTCCATAATGTCATATGGGATTATTTTTTGGGGTAATTCATCAAGCTAAGCTAAAGTTTTCCGGGCACAAAAACGTGCAGTGAGAGTTATATGTGGTGTGAACTCAAGAACATCCTGCAGAAGCCTGTTTAGGGAACTAGGGATACTAACTACTGCTTCCCAATATATTTATTATTTAATGAAATTTGTCATTAAAAATATATCACTTTTTCAAACCAACAGCTCAATTCATGGAATCAATACTAGAAATAAGAATAATCTTCAAAAGGATTTAAAGTCACTTAGTCTTGTACAAAAAGGTGTGCATTATTCAGGAACACACATTTTCAATAACTTGCCAGCAGCCATAAAAAGCTTAACAACCAATGAAATTCAGTTTAAGAGAAGCCTAAAGGATTTATTGGTGGCCAACTCCTTCTACTCCATTGATGAATTTCTTAGTAAAACCAACTGATTTGTATATAAGTACAACATAACTTCTGCACCATTTCAGTGCAGTAATGTGTTCATTGTAAATAAGTATTACAGTAGTTGTATTACCTTATAAATAAATAAAAAACTTTATTTTAAATTCAGTGCATTAGTATTTGTAAAATGACTCTTAGTGTTCATTAAAAAATTACGATCATTCCACTTGGGACCTGTGGAATGGTACATTAGCTTATTTGTTTTAGTTGTAAATATTTGTCATGTATTATTGTTTTTCTGACATGTTCCACATCCTGGAGGACCTCCTCACTACGGATCAATTGGAATGAAAGTAAATCTAATCTAATCTAATCTAATCTACGGATAAGCCGAGACACATGTTTGCATATTTTGGTTCATTTCCACTGTGCGAAGTTCCTGGGAAATCGAGTGATGGCACTTTTCGTCTTCTCCTCGTAAATAATGGTAATAGTGAATGTGCACAGTGTTTACGCACCGTCCTAAACAGTCAAGCTTCTCCCAGACCTTACTGTCTCCCTTTACTTCCCATAAACAGAGGACCAGTACGTGCCTCACCTGCATTCTAACAGGCACAGAAATGTTTCCCCACTTCGACGCCCTCCACTGTCTCCTAGTTGCTCGCGCAACGACAGGCGATCTTCCTGAGTTGCCTAAACACTTCTGTAGAGAAGACATCACATGAAATGTACCACTCATCCCCTGCATGAATGCGGGTTAAATCAGTAACTCACACACGGGTTGAAAGGCAGTTTAGTAATACTGTCAAGACCAGGTCCAACGATAAACTCGTTCTTCCTCCACTTCACTGAAAGAAAAAAACAGCTGATTTGATTAAAGCTCATCCGCGAACTTAGATTTTGTTCCAGTTATAACTGTCAATGTTAGCAACACCATATCAAAGATGCAGATCCTTACAACAAAGATGGGGAATCTAATTTACCTTTTCTAAAAAAAATTGGAAGACTTTCATTGTTATCGACTCCCCAGTCTCCATTGGGCTAGAAGACTGACTACCCTTATCTTGTATCCGCGTGCAGATTTTCGCGCCGTATTTCATTCACGAAGTCTTCCGGGTATGTTAGCCGAGTAGCAGCGTCACCTTGAAGTAACGTTTCAATGAAGTGCGTATCCGAGCACATTTCATCTACTTGTCTTATTTTTGGAGTAGTTATATGTTACATAAGACTGCTCGATGTGGTTTGTGTGTGTGTGTGTGTGTGTGTGTGTGTGTGTGTGTTAGGCGACAGTGTGTAACTGCGTCGACCGCATTCTGGAAGTCAAGCATTATGGCATCAGCTTGGGCGCCGGTATCTATCTATAATAAATTTCTTATGGCACTGTAAGAACTGATCCTCCAGCAAATCTGTTCCCTCGGTAATGATATTCCCGCAAATCCCAAGACACATATCTGGTGGTAGTGTCTGGAAATCATAAATGGAAATTTCAGTGGCAGTGAAAATTTGAGTTGGGCTTTCAGGCGTTCTCAGATGGCGCAATTGCTAAGGAAGGAATTGCTAAGGAAGGAATTGCTAATGAAAAGCAAAATATCCAGCGTTGAATCCAAATCTGGCACAAATTCAGATTTCTTGAAACAAATTCATTACAGCACACATAAATTACACTATCTTCAGTAAACCTGGTTTGTCGATTGCGTTAGCGCATTACGCCAGCTGACCACATACCATGACTCGCACATGAATATCCAGAAGGTATTATCCGGCACGTATGGTTGCAAGATCTAAACCTTCTAGTAAGTTACCTTTATTTTATTCCTCCGTTAATTCCTAGGGCTTCTAAGGCTGGCCTCAAATTACAAGTAGTTCAATAAATCCATTTCGCGATCAGCTCAAAATTCAAAGGGCTCTGAGTACTACGGGACTTAACATCTGAGGTCATCAGTCCCCTAGAACTTAAAACTACTTAAAACTAACTAACCTAAGGACATCACACACATCCATGCCCAAGGCAAGATTCGAACCTGCGACCACAGCGTCGCGCGGTTCCAGACAGAAGCGCCTAGAACCGCTCGGCCACACCGGCCGGCCGCGATCAGCTACTTGAGTTCTTATCGTGTTAGAGTATTACTAGTCGAGGTTTTAATTTCATTCCTTGTTTACAATCCCTAACGAACTTTTCATTTGCATCTGCAGCCGAATGTAGTGAAATAATAGCGGTTCGCTGCAGTAAGACAAAATCCTTTTAGCGGTGTAACTAGTTTAATGCGTCAAGTGCACTCTTCTTTGTAAAAGAAATTACGTAAAAATTTAGTAGCTGAGTTGAATATTTATAATCAGGGTACGACACAGCACTGGTGTCACCCCAACTCGCAGAACACACGGCAAACACCAAGCAAACATCAATTAATATAAGTTAAGAACCAATAAATAATAATACTTTTTTTTAAAAGTGCTTACAATAAAACGACTAAAATATCAGACTTTTACACTCTCATAGTTAGGCAAAGAATATTTGCACATTATCATTAAGACCGACAGTGTGTACAAAGATGAAATGGAAATAATTTCAAGATAATATAGCCGACGGGAGGCCCTCGTCACACGACATTATCATTATTATTATTATTATTATTATTATTATTATTATTATTATTTCTTTCCTTTCTCAGACGTTATGTCTGGTTAAAAATGGAAAGTGACGCGGACCTTGATCAAGCGTGACTTCCTTGTAACTATACGGTATATGTTACATTGCATTTAGGAACTTTCGGGTAATTGAACATGTATCTATAATGACAGATTTCTGTAGTTGTATATATATGTTTGGATGTAGCTGTATTGCGTTGATGTACTGGTGGATATTGTGTGGTATGACTCCTGTAGTTGATAGTATAATTGATATAATGTCAACTTTATCCTGATGCCACATGTCCTTGACTTCCTCAGCCAGTTGGATGTATTTTCCAATTTTTTCTCCTGTTTTCTTCTGTATATTTGTTGTATTGGGTATGGATATTTCGATTAGTTGTGTTAATTTCTTCTTTTTATTGGTGAGTATGATGTCAGGTTTATTATGTGGTGTTGTTTTATCTGTTATAATGGTTCTGTTCCAGTATAATTTGTATTCATCATTCTCCAGTACATTTTGTGGTGCATACTTGTATGTGGGAACGTGTTGTTTTATTAGTTTATGTTGTATGGCAAGTTGTTGATGTATTATTTTTGCTACATTGTCATGTCTTCTGGTGTATTCTGTATTTGCTAGTATCTTACATCCGCTTGTGATGTGATCTACTGTTTCTATTCGTTGTTTGCAAAGTCTGCATTTATCTGTTGTGGTATTGGGATCTTTAATAATATGCTTGCTGTAATATCTGGTGTTTATTGTTTGATCCTGTATTGCAATCATGAATCCTCCCGTCTCACTGTATATATTGCCTTTTCTTAGCCATGTGTTGGATGTGTCTTGATCAATGTGTGGCTGTGTGAGATTATATGGGTGCTTGCCATGTAGTGTTTTCTTTTTCCTATTTACTTTCTTCGTATCTGTTGATGTTATGTGATCTAAAGGGTTGTAGGAGTGGTTATGAAATTGCAATGGTGTAGCCGATGTATTTATATGAGTGATTGCTTTGTGTATTTTGCTAGTTTCTGCTCGTTCTATAAAGAATTTTCTTAAATTGTCTACCTGTCCATAATGTAGGTTTTTTATGTCGATAAATACCCTTCCTCCTTCCTTTCTGCTTAATGTGAATCTTTCTGTTGCTGCATGTATGTGATGTATTCTATATTTGTGGCATTGTGTAAGTGTAAGTGCAAGTGTATTGAGTGCATCTAGTTCTGTGTTACGCCATTCCACTACTCCAAATGAATAGATCAATATTGGTATAGCATAAGTAATTATAGCTTTTGTCTTGTTTCTTGCTGTCAGTTCTATTTTCAGTACTTTTGTTAGTCTTTGTCTATATTTTTCTTTTAGTTCTTCTTTAATATTTGTATTGTCTATTCCTATTTTTTGTCTGTATACTAGATATTTATAGGCATCTGTTTTTTCCATCGCTTCTATGCAGTCGCTGTGGTTATCCAACATGTAATCTTCTTGTTTAGTGTGTTTTCCCTTGACTATGCTATTTTTTCTTACATTTGTCTGTTCCAAAAGCCATATTTATATCATTGCTGAATACTTCTGTTATCTTTAGTAATTGGTTGAGTTGTTGCTGCCAGTAGTTTTAGACCATCCATGTATAGCAAATGTGTGATTTTGTGTTGGTACGTTCCAGTTATATTATATCCATAATTTGTATTATTTAGCATGTTGGATAGTGGGTTCAGAGCAAGGCAGAACCAGAAATGACTTAATGAGTCTCCTTGGTATACCATCGATTACCCGGCTGTACTACGATCTTTTCCCCTGTTGTGATCTGGCGGCGGGTATTTGCGGTCGGGGAGTTGGTCGTGGCACTGGCTACCAGGCGCTAGGACGTGCTTGAGGGGACGAAGGAGCAAAACACGCGGGCTCGGCGAGCAGCGGCGCGGCCGGTCTGCCTTACAAGACCGTTGCGAGTTTGTGGTGCAGCTGCCTGATGTCAACTCCGGGCGCTGCTTTTGTACCTGTTTTCTGGGACAAAACCATTTCCTCGAGACCATCTCAAACAACGCTCTCCATCGGAGGTGTAAGTGGTTTTGGTGCCTTCGTTTCGTGGAACCATTTGCGTTGTAGTGAGTGTCACTTGTTGGTTGGTTGGTTGCCCTAATGTGTGTGTTGTTGAAGTAAGAGCAGCCGGCAAGGTGTGTGATCGCGAGGAGACCAGCAGTCACTACTTCCTTTAAGGAAACCAGCGTCCCCAAAAGATGTAGTAACTGTAAGCTATTGAAGATATTAGGTCACAGTCTAGTTGTAACTTTCTGTATACCAAGCTTACACTATTGGCAGTTACATTGCAGACTTATGCAAGGAAATTAAAGTGCACAAAACCTAGTTAGTGCTGATGTTGTGCATTTGGATAACGTAATAATAAAATAAAACAGGATACCCCAGTCAGAATTAGAAAACATCAAACAACAACTACAACAAATACTGGAACAAAATAATGTGCAATCAGGAGAAGAAGAAGAAGAAAATACAGTAATGAACTCAAACATCCCAGAGTAAAAAAAAAAAAAAAAAAACAAAAAACAACATGCATCAATTAAAGTCAGAGGAAAACGAAATCTTAAGACAGCCACCAGAACAAGCACAAATAGAGCACGAAGTGACAGACATGTTAGATATAGAAGAAAAATTTCTGCTGACATATATAGAACACAAAGGCACAAATACAGACATTAGACCATTCTTGCATAGACCACCAAATAACCACAACTCGAAACAACAATAACAACTATCAACACCATCATACACAACAAAATAAATGAAAATACAACTATGAAAGAGTTACAACTACTGGTTTATATAGGAGCACTCATTACACTACATATACACACTAGGCAGAGATCAGAACCAACCAACACACAGAAGAAACCCACAAAACCAGCATGGCAACACAGGTTACAGATCAGAATAGAAAAACTGAGAAAAGACATCGGACAGCTAACACAATTTATAAGAAATGAAATATCATACAAAAAACGAAAAAGGTTAGGTAAAATCTCGCAACAAGAAGCGATAGAGCAATTAGATGAAAAGAAGCAGAAATTACAAGCATTGGCCAAACGACTCAATGATTTCATGGCATCATGATGGAAACATGGAAAAGCTGTGCTGCTAGCTATATTACCCATTATAGGTTCTCACAGCTATAAAAAAAATACAAAAACATCAATACCGTGTGACATTAAAACTCGATTTTCAAGCTGCACCGCCTTTTTTTTGTTTTTTGTTTTTTTTTTTTTGCGGTAATGTTCTCATAGGAGCAGAATCGTAGAAATTTTGTACGCGGTAGCATCATTACAAATTTTGCAAATAATGTTAATATTCTTTTTTATCTGTAGGACTTACCGTTGGAAAGCCACGTGAAAGTCATGAGAACAATCGCGCTAAGCTTCTATTGAGCATGTCTTAATGTGCTGCATAATCGGATCCAGCCACGATTTACCAAAGATGTTCAAGGGTAACAGAAACACGAAAACTAGCTGCTACTACAGTCGTGTCTCCTACTACTACTACTATGAACTTGGTTAAGCAGTGATTTGTGCAAACAGTTGTCATAAAATGGCACAAAGCCTTATCTTCTGCAATCATCTGACGTGCATTTCAAGTATGCTTGCCATCTACTTCTTATTTATTGTCACGGACCTACGACTAATTTATGATAATCAGACACAAACACTTTGACACTTTCCACGAGAGTCCTGACTTGTATTTATGAAATGCTGTAATAACTATAATAACACAGTTACGTGACGACTAGCACAAAACTGAAACTGATAAAGTTGGTGGAAGTGATGTCTCTGGGAAGGAGCAGGAGGCAGTGGTGCGAAGATTCTCGATGGACAATTGTGTATAAAATCCATGAGCACTGTTCAATGGCGATATTCGCTTTGGATGTTAGCGACATGATGCAAACTCAAACTGGTGGTCAAAGAACAAATATATTTGCAGTTTCATTTCTTTGTCAATGACTGGGAACATCGTGATATTCAAGGCACAGGCACTGTGCCAAAGGAGTAGTGCTACGATTTGTGGGTACCCAAAGAGACATGATGGTCGTTGACACTGTTTAAACAGCAAATCTTCCCATAATATCTCATGAACTGAGGACATATGACACTCAAGATGGTGACAGTGCCGACTGGCGTAGGGTTTCACCTTCTACCTCCCCCCCTCTCCCCCCTCTCCCCCCTCTCCCCCCTCCTCTACCCCTCTCCCCCCTCCCCCCTCTCCCCAACCTCTCACCTTCTACCTCCCCCTCTCCCCCCTCTCCCCCCTCCACTCCCCCCTCTCCCCCTCTCCCCCTCTCTCTCCCCCCTCCCCCCTCTCTCTCCCCCCTCTCCCCTCTCTCTCTCCCCCTCTCTCTCCCCCTCTCACCTCCAGCCCTCTCTCTCCCGCCTTTCCCACCCCATCACTCTCCTCCTCTCTCCCCCCTCTCACTCCCCCTCTCTCCTCCCATCCCCCTCCCTCTCCCACTTTCTCTCCCCCCTCCCTCTCCCACTCTCTATCTTCCCCCCTATCTCTCTCCCCTCTCTCTCTCCCCCTATCACTCTCTCCCCCACTCCCTCCCTCCCCCCTCTCTGTTTCTCTGCCCCCCTCTGTCTCCCCTCTTCACCCTCTTCACCCTCTTCCCCCTCTCTCTCTCCCTCTCCCCCCCCCCCTCATCGCCTTCTCAGGTCTAGCGTTCGTCGCCTTCGTTCTGGCGCTTGTGGTTACGCCAGAACACTTACGGTGTAGTAGTCACTACCGCAATGTAAAGACTCCCAGTAGTGTGAAAATGAAGAAGCCCACCCAAATGAGCTAGTGAACAAACGAGGGATCCCTAGCAGATTACGCCACAAGACTCACTTTGCCCCTAGAGCCTGTAGAAGAAACCGGTACACCACTAATTCAGCTCAACTCAGCCTTAAGCAACTGATAAAACTTCCCAACGTGGCTCCTGTGCACAAGTGGCAGAAAATAATAGCGCAACGACGATTAGATTACATTAAACTGCATGCATGCGAAATCGAGGATTGACAAACATCGGTGACGCTGTTGGTAACGCAGAACTAATCAAAAGATTGGAGAACGCGCGCATCCAGCACATGTACGTGGTCATTTGTGCAATAAGCAAATCAGTCTGACTTATGAAAATGCTACAAGTGGAAACTGTGCAATGTCCTGTAAACATAACGCAGCACTTTAACTTTCACAGGAAATCAGGCTTACCAACTCCGTGTTTCCATCTGACATCACTGTCCACCAAAGGGCATTTATGCTATAGTAACTGTAATTTCGTAGTTGATGCTCTGATAAGCAAGTAGAGACAGTTAAAGCACGGGCTCATACCTTTTGCGTTGACGATGTTTCTCGCCTCCAAAGTCGGTACTTCCGTTTCGTACAAAACGCCTGAATCCTATGATGGTTCCTTTATACTAATGAAAACACGAAACACGATATCGGCTTCGACAACACTGGAATCAAAAGTATTTTTTTTCTCTATTACGAAGCACACACATTCGCATCGACACCAAACGTTATCGACAGAACATCTAAGTAATACTACGCAACGGTACATACCGCTTCAGGCGATATTTCATTGCTATGAATATTCGCCGCTGTGTAAGGTCGCTGACAGAATTTGGAGGCCACTCGCCTCATCGTAATGCTGAAGTACACAGATTTACTGTCACCTAACACAGCGCAACATGCAAAGATGTGAAGTGCTATCAACGTATTGTCTATCGACGTGAAGCCGAAAAGCTATTCAAACACTGTCAGACTGTTTTGGACAATGTGGCAGACAGTATTTCTGCTAATTTATTTATCCCTTTTGCTTATCTGCTGTGTTCAATAAACTAACGAAAAAACTACCATTTAGTATTCACTGTACTGATAAAAATGAATTACAAGTTATCATGATAATGCTATGAAAAAACTCTTTTTTTAATAGAACAAGTATCCCAAATTGTCGCAGATTAGGAGAATAATTCTCTCTTTCTGCTTCGAAACTGTCTTTGTCTACGTTCAGTCCACAGTCATACTGAAGTAGCATTACAACACTACCACGAAAGCATGCAAATGATGCAGTAGGGGTAGATACATAACAAAATCCAGTTAACAACTCATTCACTGCCACAATTAAGCCAACACAATTGGAAAAAGCAGAAAAACCGGGCACCAACAAGTGTGCAAATCAGCAAATTTTTCACCTTTCGGTCTACAGGGTACAGAATCAAGACAGGCGACAAAACTTTATATGGGCGAAGTTGTCTTAGAATTTCTTTACGGATTGTCTATGTTCCAGCTGGTAGCTCTTTGACAGAACAGGTAAAAATCTCTTCTTCAGTGAGACTGGAACTGAAAACTAGCTCAGTCTTCTGCTTAAAGGGCAAAAAGTTTACTGGAAAGCTAGCATACAACTGCAGCAAACTGTACTCCTTTGTTGTCCCTATGGTGGCTAAGAAAGAGACTTCGCAATGCAAATGACGAATTAAATTGCATTTTCTGTTCGAACGAGATTCCTGGACTCAAAACCACAAATTTGCTACCTCTATGCCATTCTCTAAGTGAGAATAATTCTGAATTTTTAATGTAAATGATATCAAAATATCCAGTTAATTTACCAGGATAGTTTTTCACCAAACAGTGAAGTGAACCGACTGCCACATAGTTGCCAAACGTATTCTACAACGTTGTCAATTCTCCATTACACTGGTGACAGCAGAATCCGTTTGCTCAGCTGATGTGAATCTTGAGCTGGCAGGCACCGGAAAACTGGCCCTTCCAAGACGCCATGTCGCCGGCTGCCACAGCATTGACTTGGAGCAGGAATACCTAGCATAGGGAAATTAGTTTTATTCGCATTTTTGTAACTACGACTTGGGTCTCAAGCGTAGTTACCAACAATATCCAGATGCACCGGCTGCAACTGCAACATTATAAGTAAAGAACAGGGAAAGTTATTTTGGCGGTTCTACTTTTTTATAGCTGTCGCAGGCATTTTTGTTTTCGTGCGTTAAGCAAACTGCAAACAAAAAAATTCATTCACTGGTTGCGATTTGTTTTTCAACGTCACCAGACGCTGTTAACATGATGAGTGAATAACATTAATTTTAATGGCTGGTTCAAATGGCTCTGAGCACTATGGGACTCAACATCTTAGGTCATAAGTCCCCTAGAACTTAGAACTACTTAAACCTAACTAACCTAAGGACATCACACACACCCATGCCCGAGGCAGGATTCGAACCTGCGACCGTAGCAGCCTCGCGGTTCCGGACTGCAGCGCCAGAACCGCACGGCCACCGCGGCTGGCCATTAATTTTAATATTATGTACCTGAAATCAGTTTTCCTTATGAACGCTTGCAGTGGCACATGGTACATGATAACACAAATGAAAAGACAGCATAACTGTATTTGTGGACGTTCACGTTTGGTAATCAAATTTCATATTCTACAAATAACACATAGTTTCAGATCACAAAAGCAAACCGTGCAAGGGAATTTTTCGCAATAACGGAGAAATAGAACTCAAAAGCCATGAATATAGTTAAACAAATGAACCATTGCGGTGCAAGTTCGATTCCAGATTCTGATAAAATGGAAGGAGAAGCAGTTGTGATGAGAATGAGAAACAAGGAACAAAAAGTGACAACAGTGTGTTTCTAGTACGTCATTCTTATCAAAAACTGTCATTCATGTTATAAAAACCTTAGAAACGAAATGGATCGTGTACTCTTAACGATTTCAGTATAATTTCTGGTGATGTTAAATCAATAACAGCGAAAACTGCGTAATGAATGAGCTTCTCAATTTTCAGACAGCTAAAGACTAAGAATCAAAGTAACAAGAACAGGCCTCTTTCTCAGCCATCATAGGAACAGCAAGGGAGGGCTCTCTCCCGCAGTTATATGCTAGCTTCGTAGTAAACTGTTTGCCCGTTAAGCGGAATGCTGAGTTATTGTTCAGTTCTAGTCTAACTGAAGACAAGATTTTTTCCTCACGTTGACAAACAGTAGGCAAATCTTAGGACAACTTCGCCCACATAAAGTTTTGTCACCTTGATTCTGTACCCTGTAGATCGAAAGGTGAAAAATTCCCTGATTTACACACTTGTTCGTGCCTGCTTTTTCTGTTTCTTTCAATTGTATTGACTTACTTGTGGCACTGAATGATTTGTTGACGGAGTTCTACTATGTATCTACTCCTACTGCTACATTTGCATGCTTTCGTGGTAGTGCTGTAACGCTACCTCAGTATGACTGTGGACTGAATGCAGACACAGACAGTTTCGAAGCTTAAAGAGAGAATTATCCTGATAATCTGCGACAATTTGGGATACTTTGTTTAGTTTATTGAACACAGCAGATGAGCATAAGAGGTAAATAAATTAAGAGCAATATAGCCTCCCACGCTGTCTAAAATAGTCCGGCAATGTTTGGATAGTTTTTCGATGTCACGTCTATAGACAGTACAAAGTATAGGTAACGCTTCACCTCTTTGTATGTGGAGAGTAATGAGGCAGGTAGTGTACCACATACCACTATGCAGAGAAATTACGTTTACAGTTCATCTGCACGTGAGATATTCTTGGGAGAAAATATTACAGCAAACCACTCCGTCATGCACAACACCTGTCTTTTACCATCTGCACTGGAGTTTGACGAGCGTCTTCTTCACACTCTCGCGAGTACTAAATAAACCTGCGACGAAACGCACCATTCTTCTTTCGATCCTCAGAAGTTCCCTAGTAACCCTACATAATGGTGATCCGAGAGTTGTGAACAATTACATTCCTTAGGAATCGCCCATAAATTTCAGTTCAGTATTATTTTTTCTATCTACTAATAATGTTTTTTTGTCCATCCACTTTAGGTCGCTTCGAAAAAATAGTCCTAGGTTCTTTGCGTTGCTATTCTTTCAGGTGATTTATTGCCAAATATGTAATCGACCAGTAACATCCGTTAGCGTCCATTCGTGAGCAACGTGTTCTATTTATTTACACGTGGATCAACTGCCAGTCTCTATAGTAAGTGGAAGAACGATCTGCCGGAATTTCGAGAAAATCTTTTTACCTTGTCTCTTTCCCGCATACAACAACGCTAGCCATGAACATTCTTGCGGATCTTCCTACGTTGTGCATCAGACCGTTTGTAAATATAGTAAAAAATGAGGACTACATCCACAAGCCCTGGCAGCCGCATCAGCACCGACTGACCGCCGTATCATCCTGTTCCAGTGACGCCACTGGATGCGGTTTGAGCAGCGTGGGACCAGTACACCGCTCACCCGGCTGTTGTCAGTTTTAGTGACCTGGAGCGGCTACTATTCGCCCAAGAAGCTCCTCAACAGGGATCACTAGAATGATGGTACCTACACTCATGCTCATAAATTAAATAAATTAAGGATAATTGAAGAATGTGGTGCCAAACAACGTGACACTACACAAAACTGGCGCTAATAGCATAGGAACATAGGGAACACACACGACACAGATATGTACGTCCACGCTATTGGTGATAAGTTGAGAAACCCGTCCCGAAACAAATGTGCTACAAAACGCCACTGTTTCCTGCGCACGTACCCCCACGACAGTATGGGATATGATCACCATGCACACGTACACAAGCCGCACAATGGGTTGGCATACTCTGGATCAGGTAGTCGAGCAGCTACTGGGGTATAGCCTCCCATTCTTGCACCAGTGCCTGTCGGAGCTCCTGAAGAGTCCTATGGGTTTGAGGACGTAAAGCAATACGTCGACCGAGAGCATCCCAGACGTGCCCAATGGGGTTTAGGTCTGGAGAACAGCCAGGCAACTCCACTCGCATGATATCTTCTGTTTCAAGGTAAAAATGGTTCAAATGGCTCTGAGCACTATGGGACTTAACATCTGAGGTCATCAGTCCCCTAGAACATAGAACTACTTAAACCTAACTAACTTAAGGACATCACACACAGCCATGCCCATGGCATGATTCGAACCTGCGACTGTAGCGGTCACGCGGTTCCAGACTAAAGCGCCTAGAACCGCTCGGCCACTCCGTCGGCCGATGCTTGATCCATTCCCATCAGATTTATAGTGTGCGCACTGATAAAGATGAAATACTATTCTTGTGAAGATTGAAAGGTGGCTACACTGAGCCACAGCGCCAGAGATCGCGCTAGAGAGCATTGTTCCGCCGCCTCCACTGGCAGTGATTATTGAGAACTCGTAGTGGGCAGTGCTTGGGGAGAGCTCGTGGTAGTCAGTGCTGAGATGTCGTAGTGAGGAGTGTTTGTTGAGATGAGCTAGTAGGCAGTGCTTGCTGAGATGTGATACTGAAAAGTTCTTGTTGAGATGTGATAGTAGCGAGTCGGTGTGGAGAGATTGTAATGTCTAGAGTGCTTTTCATCAATATAAATTAAGGTAACAAACTACTTTTCTTTTCTTTCTCATTATTTCAATGTCCTGAATAATGCGTCATTACAGGTTCAGTCAACAAAGCATCTGGCTTGTGTTCTTGTATTAGAGTGTAATTCTGGTTTTCTTGAGTAATTATGGTATTTCTATTTTCTTTAATTAATTCAGTATAAATGATATTTAAAATTTCTTGTGTTGTTGAAGAAGAACCGTGCCAGATGCGTACGTTGAGTCATACTTCCACACACAGAACAGTTACACTTGTGCTTTGGTTTCGTAGGTTTTATAGTTGCTGGGGACTTAATTAATTAATTGTGTTAATGAAAATTTCCATTTCATTCTTTGTTGTTGTTCTTTGCAGTCAGATAGCGTAATAATACTAGTCAGGGCCAACCGTTACGAGACTTCGTAACCGAACAGACAGCTACTGAAACAAAAAATTAAAATTATTTGCATTTTATTTTAACTAAGCCCCCATGCACGTGGCGACCGCTGCTTCGGATCGTCCCTTGGAATCTTCTGATTGTAAAAATAGTAGACAGTAGTATTGTTGTAGTAATTTGTAGTTTAGCAATTGTAGTCTATTTTGCATGTGTAGATTTGGTAATTGTCATTCTTCTAATGGTATTTTTTTTTTTTTTGCAAAATTTCATTTCTGTTGTCTTGTCTATGGGTTTGACAATTAGTGCAATTATTTCAATTGTTCGATTAATCGTGTTTGAGGGAAACATTTCGTGTGAATGGTATTGTTGGAGATAAAGTGTCATTGTGTGTAATTTCATATAGTGACGAGTTTTGTATGTTTTGTAAATGATTACGCGGTCGATGAAAAAGGCAAAAATGATGGACAGTGAGAATGACGAAATTGTTGACATGGCGAACTCGCCAACACAGGACAACAGTATGATGAATAATGGAGTGGAAAACAATTTAATAAGTCGGGAAAATAGTCCGGAACCATTTCAAAATTTTTCTCAATCAGGAAATTCACAGAATACGAGATTAACGATAGAAGAGTCTGAAATAGTATCGAACACAGATAGCTTTACAGCTATGACGAAGGAAACTGGTTTTGCGGGAAATGTTAGGGGCGAAAGGAGTTTCGAATCAGTTACTATGGAGCAGTTGATGAGTGCTATATTAAAAATGGAAACACGGTTTGGATCTGAATTAAAAACACAGAGGGGAACAATGGAAACACTGGGATCACAAATAGGAACAATTAAAACAGAGATGGGAACTTTACGATCCGAATTAAAAACTGATATGGGAACAATGGAAACACGGTTTGGATCTGAATTAAAAACACAGATGGGAACAATGGAAACACGGTTAGACTCACGAATAGGGACATGTTTCAAAAACATGAAAGATGAATTAAAGAAAGAAATCAGAGAAGAAGTACAACCGATTTTGAATGCTCACAATAATAGATTAATTGCAGTAGAGATTAGACAAAGGGAACATGATAGAGAACAGGAGGAAAGAGATCGCGTGATAGTACAAAAATTTTCAGAGTTAAATTTACAACGTGCACATGATAAGGAAGAAATATTTGAGAGAATCGAGGAATCCGTACCAAATGACAGAATAAATAATCTAACACAACAATATGAACAGTTAACTACCAAATGTGTCAATACTGAAACCCGAGTCGCGACACTTACGGAAGACGTAAGTAAACAGAAAGAAAAAATAGGTGACTTATCGGAAAGAGTTGAGGAGATTTCAGATAAATTGACAAGTCTTAGTTTAAATGGGGATAGAGATTCAGATGATACAGCTCCATTACCATTTGCAGAAACCGAAGAGTACCAGAACATAAGTAAGCATGTTGAAAATCAGGGAAAATTTAATGAACGCGTTAAAAGGGAAGTTGAGGCATTACGAAAGCAAGTCAAACAAATTGAAGGCGAAATCGTAGGAAAGGACAGCAAAAGAAATTTGGAATCACAGTTAGCGGAGGGGTTTGAAGAAAATAATTTGTTTCATTTACGGGATGCAACAAGGGAGCGCCAGGCGCGCGAACTTGACAATAATCAACATTGGGACTGGGACAGACGCGGTAGGTCTTTGTCGCCACGAGGCGAAAACTTTGACTATAAACACTTTTTGACTGTTCGGAAATTTAAGATCTTCCGCAATTCTAAGAATGACATACATCCATGTGCATGGTTAGATCAATTTATGTATGCACTCCCACCAAATTGGCCACTAAGTCACAAACTGGAATTTATGTGTGGATATTTAGAAAATGAACCGGCGACGCGGATGCGCGCACTCATTAGAGATTGTAATAATCTGAATGATTTTTATCATGCATTTCTATCGGCATATTGGTCCGAAAACACGCAAGACAGAGTCAAACACAGTCTTATTATACAGCGTAATTTCAAACAGTCTGAGTTCCGCACGCCAGCGGAATATTTTGAAGACATGATTCGAAAGAATCAGTTCCTTTCCAACCCTTATAGCCCGACTGAATTAATTCGCATTTGTTTAACTAAGCTGCCACAATCCATAAGACAAATTGCTTTAGCCGGAAGATGTAAAGACGACATTGAGACTTTTAAGACTTTGTTACAAGAACTTGAGTATGACAACGACGACGGGACTTCTTGTAACTTTTTCAGTAACAGTAATTACGATAGATTTTCAGAGAAAAGGGATAGTGATCGGAACGGGCGTTATATGGGTAATTTTGAGAATGACAGACGTAACAGACAGGACAATAGATACCAGCCTTATGACAATAACAGACGTTCTAACAGAAATTACACAGACAATTATAATAACGGTAATTCTTACCGGAATGATCAATCATACGGAAACAGTAATCGGTATCATCAAGACAGAAATTATCCATACAATAATAGAAATTCTTACTACAGAAATAACCAGGGTAGTAGGTCTAACAGTAGTTTCAGAAGTGACAGTCGAAATTATACAAGAAGTAGTTATGCAGACAGACAGGAAAACAGAAATTTTAATAACAGACACAACCAAGAATTTGCATCTAACAGACAGGAAGGACTTAATTGGCATCCTCCGCGTGACAGAAATTCAGAGAGACAAGTGGAAATAGTAGAAATTGATCCGCGAAATGTCGGGAATAATCAAAGACGTGACGCAAACAATCGACAATGACTAGCAGCTTCGGCTTCTGGCAGCAATATAGACGGTTCAGAAAGTAATGACACTACAACTTTACACTACGTACGCCTGGAAGATATGAGAGACATTTTGCTAGGCGAAAAGGAAAATAATGTAGACGCATTTTTACACCCTGTTATTGAAGTATGTGTGGGTAAGAATAAGTTCACTGCAGTTTTAGATTCTGGGAGCCCATTGAACGTCATTAGTGAATCAGTTTTTCGTATATGTGAAACAACTATTGCCTGTCCTGTGTTACCTATTTCTAAAACTACAATTCGAGGAGCGATTTCTGGAAAAAGTGTGGAAGTTAAACAACAGACCAACCTAAATTTCATTTGTCAAGGATACGAATTGTCTGCTAATTTTATTATTGTTCCATTACTCAGTACACAGATTATATTAGGTATGGAGTTTCTTAACACACATAAGGCAATTTTGAACTTTAAAGAAGGAAGTGTGAATTTGACTGTTGCCGGAATGCCGAAATGTCTGAAATTTTTCGAGTGTTTAGCAAGATCTGAATCAGATACAAAATGTTTAAGGTTTCTTACTTCTGATGTTTTCGTTGAGCATTATGACGACAGTGTGTTTATTCATGACAATGACAATAGATACAGAGACGCGATGGAGGATATAATTAGTAGCGAAGAATTAATTAATGAAAAGGTTAAAAAAGCTGAAGTGCCAGATGACGTTGCAAGAGAAGAGCTGCACCATATTTTGACTTCACATGCTACAGTGTTTAGTCATCACACAGGAACTATACAAGGCTTACAATATTTATTTAAAGTAAAAGAACACACACCATTTCGCGGGAAAACGTACGCTATTCCTTTGGATTACAGAGACAAGGTTAAGAATGAACTTCAATACATGTTAGATCAGGGCATTATTGAGCCAGCAGTCAGCCCTTATACCAGCCCATTACACGTTGTTCTTAAAAAGGATGGGTCAATTCGTTTGGTTCTGGATTCCAGACAGATAAATAATATTATTATTCCTGAAACTGACCGTCCACAAAATTTAGATGAACTTCTTCAACATTTCCATGGAATTAAAGTTTTATCCACGATTGATATGCGCGCAAGTTTTTGGCAAATAGAACTCCACCCTGATTGTAGAAAATATACTGCCTTTTTAGCCTTTGGTAACTGTTACCAGTTTCGGAAATTACCGTTTGGACTTACTGTATCTTCAGCAGCATTCATTCGTAGCTTAAATGAAATTTTACCTGTTTATCTTCGTGACAATATTACTTCATATGTTGACGATATTCTTATTGCTAAACGTTCTTGGAGTGAGCATAACAAAATTTTGGATTCATTATTACGTATTTTTGCACGAGTTGGCATGACAGTGAACTTGGAAAAATCTGAATTTGGTCGTTCTCAGGTGAAATTTCTCGGTCACATTATTTCTACAGAAGGTATTCTTCCTGATCCAGAAAAACTAGACGCTATTCGTAATTATGCTGTTCCTACCACAAAACGTGATGTTCGTAGTTTCCTTGGTGTCTGTAATTTTCTTAGACGCTTTGTTAGATTGGACAATTTGGCCACACCTCGTTTATGTGAACTATCTGGAAAGAATTCTAATTGGTGTTGGGATGAGGAGGCTCAATCAGAATTTGAACAACTTCGTGACGCTTTAGTTGCTGCTCCACTTCTTTCACATCCGGATTTATCTAAAGATTTTTGTTTGGCGACGGACTCATCATACAAAGGCCTAGGTGCACATTTATTTCAAGAGATAGAAGAAAACGGCGTTGTAGTACAGAAGACTACTGCATTTGGAAGTCGTGTTCTCTCTAAATCCGAAAAGAATTATTCGATTACGGAACTTGAAGCTTTCGCTGTTGTTTGGGCTTTCACAAAATTTCGCACATTTTTGTTTGGTAGACATACTAAGGTTTACACTGATCATCGAGCTTTGGAATTTCTTATGTCGACAAAATTAACTCATGGCAAATTGTCACGATGGGCGCTGTATCTACAGGAATTTGATTTTCGTATTGTTTACATACAGGGATCTTCAAATATTGTTGCTGATGCTTTATCACGTGCACCTATGGGTTTGAAACAATGTGCTGAAGAGGACTGCAAAGAAAACCATTATTGTTTGATGTACATTCAAGGTGTTGCGTTTGAGAACTTTATTTCGTCTTCGCTCCAGGACATCGCTAAGGAGCAAAATAAGGATCCAATCTGGAAGGACATTAAGGAGAAGTGGAGGAGAAAGGAAAGCGTAGCGATTAGACAGCATTATTTAGTTCGCAACGACATTCTTTTTAAACGAAAATCGGTCGACAACTGTGTTTGGTTAGTTTGTATTCCTGATGAGTGGGTTAATAAGCTGATTTGGTATACGCATTTCAGTTATGCACACTTTGGTCCCAGAAAATGCTTTCATGAATTACGGGAAAATTGCTACTTCAATAATATGGAAAAACGTATTCGTTCTGTTCTTGCCAAATGCAAATTATGTCAACAGGCTAAGCCGCCAACTGTTTCTCACAGAGCACCGTTGTTTCCTATCATTCCAGCGAAATTAAAGGAGATGGCTGCAGTTGATTTGTTCGGTCCAGTGGTTCGATCTACTAATGGTTTTGCGTACATTTTTGTAGCAGTAGAATTGACATCAAAATATGTGTGTTTTACACCTTTACGCAAAGCAACAGCTCGTTCAGTATCTAATGCTTTCATCAAACATTTTCTTAAAGAAGTTGGTCATGTTGATAAGGTTATATCAGATAATGGATCACAGTTTCGCTCTAAAATTTGGCTTCGTACTCTACGGCGTCGTACGATTAAACCAATTTTTATTTCACTTTTTCACCCTCAATCTAACGCTTCAGAAAGATGGATGAAGGAAATCAATAAAT
The DNA here is from genome assembly GCF_023898315.1 of Schistocerca nitens. Lineage (NCBI taxonomy): Eukaryota > Metazoa > Arthropoda > Insecta > Orthoptera > Acrididae > Schistocerca > Schistocerca nitens. Next base: position 654,653,661 of record NC_064619.1, read on the forward strand.
TGTGCCTTCTTTGTCATCAGAATCACAGAACGTGGGATCAGTATCTTCATATTTTTCAAAACATTCTGAATGAACTTCCAAATGACTCAACTTCTTTACCGCCTCTATTGATATTAAAAAATAAAGTACCAACAAATCGCATTTCTGAAATCGTTCCTTTTCCGCCTTCACGGAAACTGCGGCATTCTGAAGTTGTCAACCTGGCTCTGCGAAATATTGCATTGGCAGCTGCTAGAAGAGAGAAATCAGCTAAACGTCCTGGTCGTTTAAAAATCTTGTCAGTTGGTCAGAAGGTGTTAATTAAGTCTCATCGTTTGTCTCATAAAGGAAAAGGCTTGTGTCGCAAATTTTTTCTGCTTTATAACGGTCCATATAGGATTCGCAAAATTATACATGATAATACTGTGGAAGTAGAAACTCTTAAATCTCGGCGCTCTAAGGGAATACATCACATATCTAACGTTAAAATTTTTGTGGAATGACATACTTCTGAGAAACCAACAGTTGTACGTAAACACACGGAGAATGCAAGGATACCGCGCCGTGTTCCGGCGGCGGCACATACTCAAAGCAACAGTCAGTCTGCGCGCCGCACAAGGCAGTCGTTGACCGCAAACAATTACTTCCTACGTCACGCGCCAACAGCTGATCGAGAGCTCAGTGTGAATGCACTGACAGCCGTAAACAAATACACAGTCTAATTTCTCCGATTAAATTCTGTATAAGCTATGGTGACTTTATAAATTATGTTATTAACGTTCAGTATTTTTCAGGATATGGTTCTATAAAATATTTAAGAACTTCAGGTAAATTCTGTGCGTGTCCGACGTTAAGACGACTTGCTATTGAGAAAATTTCAGGAAGAATGTCATTTCGAAGAAGAAAATAATAAACAAAAAAGGTAACGATTAATTGAGTTTATTTTTCAGGTAACATATTTCCACTTAGGTACGTACTTTAGACGTAAGTTGCTGCTTGCGATTACGTGACTCATACTTTGTGCTAAATTTCATGTTCTATGAATTTACTTGTGAAGCGACGTGCTTACGCACATTAACTGATTTTGACGATGATTGATTAATGAACAGGCTTGTTATTTGTATATATTATGCATCGCTTGGTTGCACTGCTTTTTCACTGATGTCATATTTTTCTATTATGTGCCTGCTGTGCTTATTTATTTAAATTATAATTGTCACCTGATTAATTGTGCTGACTGTAGTTAGATATGTAGGTTACAGTTTGTGATTTATCTGCTTGCGCCTTCATGTTTACTTATTAAGATTACATATGAACATTTATTTGCTTATGCTGAATGATAATAATGACTTGTTTATTACGTAAGATATATGTTTGCTGCTGTGCGTATGGATTGCATATTAACACATTTCCTTTTGTTGTCATAACTACTCTTTAATTTGGTATATAGAATACTGATATGCGGTGTACGAACATGGAGTTTAGGTCACTCTATGGTATTAATTGTAGATTGTTCGCTTGGCAGAGCCTCGTTGTAGGGATTGTGGTGCATCCACTTGTTGACATTCTGTTCTCTACTGGTATATTTACGCGATATTTCATGTATTGCTTACGCTCAGTGCCTGATATTTTTAAGATAAGAAAATGAACTGCTATAATTCTAAGAACGACATTGGTACAAGAAACTGCTTAGAAGTCACATGAGCTGGAGGTTTTATGGAAGCTGTATAAATTTATGCTAATAGGAAGGAAGCTAACGACATGACATACCAACACTAGGTTTAGACCATTGACAGTTATTACACTGCATTCTTCGTGAGCAATTGAAATAGGAAGTGATACTTGACACGAGAAATACTCCACATGTTTGCTTCTGTTTGCCATAATTCTTGAAGTGGTGTACACACTGTGAAATATTATGATCATTAACACTTCGTAATCGTACTTGCTTACTGAAAGTTATTCAAACTAAAGGCTGTTAGAGGTCATGTATGCATTTCTTTTATTTAACGATGGACAAGGAACCAAAATGTATCTTATAATTTATGAGTAGAAGATTTGGGTCAGATGGATTATACAGAGGTTGTGTGTGGACACTGTGTCTTCGGATTGTATGGGATGCTGAATTGAAGTTGCACTAGGATTTTGTCTGTACTTGTTCGAGGAGACTGACTAGAGGAAAGAGTTGTTATGGAAGTGAAATGATATTGGTGCTGAGGTTTATATGTATCGACGTATTATTGAGGTATTGAGATTATGTGAAGTTGATGATTATTGGAGTTTCGTGGACAAGAGGTAAGGTAAATGAGGTATTATTGAAGTATTGAGATTATGTAATGCTGATGTTTATTGGAGTTTTGGTGGATAAGAGGTAAAGTAAGTGAGGAGCATATTTTTTTTGTTGGTCCATATGGAACAAGGAGGATGAAGATGGCAGACTAGAACACTCAAGTAGAAGGAAGATTGTCTACACACACACTTTGTTAAATCACTAAGCAGTATATACTTTTTTTGGGAGAGAGGAAGTAATTGCATATCTTGGGTCACTGACAGTTGTTCAGCAACCGTACATTTTGATCTGGCTTGGCAAACATTGGTCTTGACATGATGACTATGACGTTGACTAACTATTATTGACTGTTATACATTGCTGCCACTACCACTTGATACACATGATGAACATAAAATTTTGACAGAATTACATTTACACAGTTAACACTATTCAATTACACAGTAGCACTAATGTGGATGAAAGATGAGTGAGTGTGTTTTGTGTGTTTTCCTTTTATAATCCCAGAGAAGTGATCCCAACCTATCTCCTAAATATTATTTTACTTGTTTGTTGTGGCTTGCACTGACACCCATAAATATTATAGGTTTACTGGTATTTGTGTATTGTAATAGTTAATAGGACAATTATCTGATATCATTTGTGTGTTTGTTATGATTTGTATGTTTAGTGTAAAAGCATTGTATGTGTATTCAAACTATTGTTCATGCCTGAACTGTCCGATTAGTGATGGTGCTGCACTTTTCAACATGGTGGATGCCACCTGGACATGTTTAATTTCTGCTGATGAACTGTGTGATTAGTGATAGGGAATATTATGAACTGTTATTTGCACTTTTTCTACATGATTGGTGCCACTAGGACATGTTTAATTTCTGCTGATGAACAGTGTGATTAGTGATAGTGAATTTTATGGACTGCGGTCAGCACCTGGTCAACATTACTGGGTGCCACTGATGGACTGCTTGTACCGAAATGGTGTTACTTGTTGATGTCTGCACCTGCTCAACATTGCTGGGTGCCACTGATGGACTGCTTCTACTGAAATGGTGTTACTTGTTGGTGTCTGCACCTGCTCAACATTGCTGGTGCCACTAATGGAACTGCTTATACTGAAATGGTGTTACTTGTTGATGTCTGCACCTGCTCAACATTGCTGGGTGCCACTGATGGACTGCTTCTACTGAAAAGATGTCACCTGTTGATGTCTGCACCTGCTCAACATTGCTGGGTGCCACTGATGGTCTGCTTCTACTGAAAAGATGTCACCTGTTGGTGTCTGCACCTGCTCAACATTGCTGGGTGCCACTGACGGACTGCTTCTACTGAAAAGATGTCACCTGTTGGTGTCTGCACCTGCTCAACATTGCTGGGTGCCACTGATGGACTGCTTCTACCGAAATGGTGTTACTTGTTGGTGTCTGCACCTATTCAACATTGCTGGGTGCCACTGATGGACTGCTTCTACTGAAAAGATGTCACCTGTTGCTGTGTGCACCTGCTCAACATTGCTGGTGCCACTAATGGAACTGCTTATACTGAAATGGTGTTACATGTTGGTGTCTGCACCTATTCAACATTACTGTGTGCCACTGATGGACTGTTTCTACTGAAAAAATGTCACTTGTTGGTATTTGCACCTGTTGACCATTGCTGGGTGCTACTGCTGGAACTGCCAACTGCTTATTCTTGAGCTATGGAAAGCGTTTATGTGAATATTTGTATAAACTGATTTTTTTGTGTATTACTGTTTGTGAAAAGTTATGAGACTCTTACCTGCACATATTCGGCATTGCTGACGCTATTGATTGAACTGTTTAACCACATAATACTTGTGTAAACTGTTATGTAAAGTCACATGTATGAAAGAATTTGTATTGCTTACTGTATTTTATATATTAGGTTATTGAAAGGTAAGTGCAAAGCCAAAATTTTATCTAGTTATATGATATTTACGCATGAATATTATCTTTTATTTTTGTCTATTTTTTTTACGAATTTGGTGGTATTTTCACCACCAATGCTGGCAAAAATACCATCAAATTCTAGCCCGTGGAGTAAGGGCATATGAAAGGTGGCTACACTGAGCCACAGCGCCAGAGATCGCGCTAGAGAGCATTGTTCCGCCGCCTCCACTGGCAGTGATTATTGAGAACTCGTAGTGGGCAGTGCTTGGGGAGAGCTCGTGGTAGTCAGTGCTGAGATGTCGTAGTGAGGAGTGTTTGTTGAGATGAGCTAGTAGGCAGTGCTTGCTGAGATGTGATACTGAAAAGTTCTTGTTGAGATGTGATAGTAGCGAGTCGGTGTGGAGAGATTGTAATGTCTAGAGTGCTTTTCATCAATATAAATTAAGGTAACAAACTACTTTTCTTTTCTTTCTCATTATTTCAATGTCCTGAATAATGCGTCATTACAGGTTCAGTCAACAAAGCATCTGGCTTGTGTTCTTGTATTAGAGTGTAATTCTGGTTTTCTTGAGTAATTATGGTATTTCTATTTTCTTTAATTAATTCAGTATAAATGATATTTAAAATTTCTTGTGTTGTTGAAGAAGAACCGTGCCAGATGCGTACGTTGAGTCATACTTCCACACACAGAACAGTTACACTTGTGCTTTGGTTTCGTAGGTTTTATAGTTGCTGGGGACTTAATTAATTAATTGTGTTAATGAAAATTTCCATTTCATTCTTTGTTGTTGTTCTTTGCAGTCAGATAGCGTAATAATACTAGTCAGGGCCAACCGTTACGAGACTTCGTAACCGAACAGACAGCTACTGAAACAAAAAATTAAAATTATTTGCATTTTATTTTAACTAAGCCCCCATGCAAGATATAAATTCCAAGGAACGTTAATTAGTGAGTTGTGAAGTCACTGTCTACTTGTCCCTTGTGGCAGGATGCACCGATGAAGAACCAAATTGTACTTGAGCGCGTTCATAGCAAGACACAGCGTGGGCTACAATTAATTAAAATCGAATCTGAGCCTACAATCTGATTAATGCTGTGGAATGGCACATGATGAGTACCTACTGCCACTGATTTTAAGGTCCCACGTGGACCGACGGCACTAGCCAAGGAGGCAGACAATTCCTGATGAAAGATTAAGACAGGAAGTACGCTTGAGTGAAATTTGATCAATAATTTATCGTGTGAAGTTTGGTCAGGGAAGGCAACCACACGACGAGTAGAGTATGCAAACTTTGTCTTTTGGCTGTCGCACCATGCGTTAAGGTGTAGGCAATGATAATAACTACAACCTTTACTGATTTTTCTGGTAGTATAGTTGCGTTGAACGGGCGAAGTCAAGGTGGGGATTGTTTCAGAGTAAACGTGCCAATTTTGTACGTATTCGGGAAGGTACCTGTTTTCTCCACCACGAGTGGAATAAATGATTTTGCACCTTTTAGATGGCACTCCTCACTGGTCTTCCTACCCATATTAAGTTACTTACAATTCATTAGAATTCTTCATGGTAGTTTCAAGTGGATGTGAATGAACGAGAATTAATGCGATGTTGGATAAAAGATTCCCTTCTGATAGTCAATAATTGAATACACGTTCTTGCCCCCATCCCATGTGCATACGTTAGAATCAAACAGGAGACCAAGTAGTTAATTAAGAAGACTTGCAGTCGAATGAGAGTACGGGCAGTACTTGCTATATGCCATGTTCAAGTCTCAAAAAAAAAAAAAAAATAATAATAAATAAATAAAAAATAAAATAAAATAAAAATAAAAACAAAAAAAAATAAAAAAAATCCTCTCTCAAGCTTTGTTTCCCGCCTAGAATGTGGTATTGAGAATAATCGACGTGCAATGAGGTTAAACTCCTTTGAATTTTTAGGGGGAGGCGATGAAACTACATTCGCGTCTCTAGGTGTCTCACGTTATCCTAAAGCGGTCTGTGCTAATTTCAACCGATTTGGTCGTTACGATGTTCCGTACCTTTTCATATAATGCGATATCCATTGTGCAACGCGTTAAACAGTAACAACCACTGATTTCATGTGGTATTTTCGATAGTTCGGTCTTGAACATTCTCACAAATAGAATAGAAACGCATTGAAAAGGTAACGTGGCAGCGAGCGCATATCTGTAACTCCCACACCCCACACTCGTCCGATTCACCTAACTAAGGGACCTCCTTTCGCCTGAAGTTTAGGGGAAAGATAACTAAGAAACAAACAATCACATTTTATTTATTAAAACTCGCCCTTCACGCTATGTACAGCACCACGATGGACATCTACATCTACATACACACTTCGCAATCCACCACACGGTGCGTGGCGGAGGGTACCTCGTACCACAACTAGCATCTTCTCTCCCTGCTCCACTCCCAAACAGAACGAGGGAAAAATGACTGCCTATATGCCTCTGTACGAGCCCTAATCTCTCTTATCTTATCTTTGTGGTCTTTCCGCGAAATGTAAGTTGGCGGCAGTAAAATTATACTGCAGTCAGCCTCAAATGCTGGTTCTCTAAATTTCCTCAGTAGCGATTCACGAAAAGAACGCCTCCTTTCCTCTAGAGACTCCCACCCGAGTTCCTGAAGCATTTCCGTAACACTCGCGTGATGATCAAACCTGTCAGTAACAAATCTAACAGCCCGTCTCTGAATTGCTTCTATGTCCTTCCTCAATCCGACCTGATAGGGATCCCAAACGCTCGAGCAGTCCTCACGAATAGGTCGTATTAGTGTTTTATAAGCGGTCTCCTTTACGGATGAACCACATCTTCCCAAAATTCTACCAATGAACCGAAGACGACTATCCGTCTTCCCCACAACTGCCATTACATGCTTGTCCCACTTCATATCGCTCTGCAATGTTACGCCCAAATATTTAATCGACGTGACTGTGTCAAGCGCTACACTATTAATGGAGTACTCAAACATTATAGGATTATTTTTCCTATTCATCTGCATTAATTTACATTTATCTATATTTGGAGTTAGCTGCCATCTTTACACCAATCACAAATCATGTCCAAGTCATCTTGTATCCTCCTACAGTCACTCAACGACGACACCTTCCCGTACACCACAGCATCATCAGCAAACAGCCGCACATTGCTATCCACCCTATCCAAAAGACCATTTATGTAGATAGAAAACAACAGCAGACCTACCACAGTTCCCTGGGGCACTCGATACCCTCACCTCCGATGAACACTCACCATCGAGGACAACGTACTGGGTTCTATTACTTAAGAAGTCTTCGAGCCACTCACATACTTGGGAACCAATCCCATATGCTCGTACCTTAGTTAGGAGTCTGCAGTGGGGCACCGAGTCAAACGCTTTCCGGAAGTCAAGGAATATGGCATCCGTCTGATACCCTTCATCCATGGTTCGCAAGATATCATGTGAAAAAAGGGCGAGTTGCGTTTCGCAGGAGCGATGCTTTCTAAACCCGTGCTAATGCATGGACAGCAACTTCTCTGCATCAAGGAAATTCATTATATTCGAACTGAGAATATATTCGAGAATCCTGCAACAAACCGATGTTAAGGATATTGGTCTGTAATTTTGAGGAGCCGTCCTTCTACCCTTCTTACTTACAGACGTCACCTGCGCTTTTTTCCAGTCGCTCGGACCTTTACGTTGGGCAAGAGATTCTCGATAAATGCAAGCTAAGTAAGGAACCAATGCAGTAGAGTACTCTCTTTAAAACAGAATTGGGATCCCATCAGGAGTTAAAGGCGCTACAGTCTGGAACCGCGCGACCGCTACGGTCGCAGGTTCGAATCCTGCCTCGGGCATGGATGTGTGTGATGTCCTTAGGTTAGTTAGGTTTAAGTAGTACCAAGTTCTAGGGGACTGATGACCTTAGCAGTTGAGTCCCATAGTGCTCAGAGCCATTTGAACCATTTGAACCCATCAGGACCTGGCGATTTATTTATTTTCAACCCATTCAGCTGCTTCACAACCCCAGGGATGTCTATCACTATGTCCTCCACACGGGAATCTGTACGAGACTCAAACGGCGGTATGTTTGTACGATCCTCCTGCGTGAAAGATTTTTCAAATGCTAAATTTCAAATTTCAGCTTTCGTTTTGCTGTCTTCCGTTGCCAGGCCAGACTGATCAGTGAGTGACTGGATGGAAGCCTTAGACCCGCTTACCAATTTTACGTAAGACCAGAATTTCCTTGGGCTTTTTTTTTTTTTTTGCTAAGGTATGACGGTGGTAGTGGTTGAATGCTTCGCGCATCGCTCTTTTTACAGCAACACGAATCTCTATTAACTTTTGCCTGTCCTCATTCTCCCGATCTTTCTTGTACCGCGAGTGCAACTGCCTTTGCTTCCTGAGCATTCTCCGAATCGCGCTGTTAAACCACGGTGCGTCTTTTCCGTCCGTAACCGACTTTTTCGGCACATATTTGTCCAATGCGTGATTTACAATGTGTTTAAAATTTGTCCATAATTCTTCCACGTCCATCGTACCGGAAGTAAATGAAGTCGATTCATTTACTAAGTGGGATGCTAACAACTGCTTATCTGCTCTTTCTAGTAAGAATACTCTCCTAGACTTCTTGACTGACTTTTTTAACTTTCGTAACCATAGTCGTAATGACAACATCATGATCACTAATCCCTGTCTCAACACTGACACCGTCGATAAGGTCTGGTCTGTTCGTGGCTACCAGAACTAAAATATTTCCATTACGCGTTGGCTGTCGATTTAGCTCCTCAAGAAAGTTTTCGGATTATGTGTTCAAAAGTAATTCCCACGACGGCTTGTCTGTACCACCTGTAATGAATCCATAGACATCCCAGTCTATTACTAGGTAGGTTGAAGTCGCCTCCGACTAATATAGCATGATCCGGGTACTTCTGCGATACAGAATGTGGACTCACTTTGAATGATTCTAGAACTGTCACGGTGGAACCTGGTGGCCGGTAATAACACCCCACAATTAACTTTATTTCCCCTAGCCCTGTTAAACGTGTCCAGATAACTTCACAATCACACTCTACTTCGACCTCAGTAGACACAATATTTTTGTCAACTGCAATGAAGACACCACCTCTTACGGTGTCTAATCTGTCTTTCCGATACACGTTCCAACCCTCACTAAATATTTCAGAACTTCCTATCTCAGGGTTCAGCCAGGTCTCCGTCCCGAGAATAATTTGCGCGCCACACGCTTCCTGGAGGGCAGTAAATTCAGGAACTTTATTCCGAATACTCTGAAAATTTACTGCTAATATCTTGATAGCTGAAGAATATTTAAACTGAGTGCGTCCTGATTTCCCTGCCTACTCGTCGACTGGTGAGTTTTCATCAGGACAGCTCGCACTACTGCCTAGCCTAACTGTGAATGCGAGCTTCGAGAACAACGAACGTCGTCATCGGCATACCTGCATAATTTTATGGGTGCCACTGGGTACCTCTGGAACGTACGATAGAGTATGTATATCTATGGAATGAGCATAGCCTATTGCACATTTCGTCATCATCAAACCGGCAATTCACGTGCCTACAATTTGCGGTAATAGCAAAAATTGTATGTTACACGTACTCGCTTGTTTTATATACATTTCTGCACGATTGAGTTTTAGTAACAGCTGTGGGTGTAAAGACAAGTACGGTATGTGAAAGGAGGACCAGTTACTTTTCATTACTATGTAAAAGAAATGTATAATTGTAAATGTATTGATATGAGGCGCTTCATATGTTGAAAAATATCGAAACATGGTATTATAATGTATTGCAGAAATAATTTCTACGACTTTATGGTCATATGGTTACGAGACAAGTGTTACATAAATTTGAGTGTGTTTGAGTAAACTGCCAATCAGTGGTATACATATTGGTGCTATGTTCATATGCAAATAAATTTTATACATGATAGTTTGAGTTATTTCTGCAGGAGACTTTTTCCTACACAGTTCATTGAAAGCTAACTAATTAGAACAGATTCGACAATATGAATGTGCAATAGAACACCTGGAGAAATAGTGTTGGTTGTCACTTCTTTTATCACTGCAGAATTCGAGCACCGATAATACATTTTTTTTTTAATTGGTGTATGATTTACTGTCCTGGTGAGACGTCGAAAAAATGTTAGATATCTTATTTCTCTATAAAAAGTTGAAGGTTAAATAAAAAAAACTGAAAATAATAATGGACAAGCAGGTGGTGCAAACTGCTAACCGTATTTACTGTAACAATTTCGTAGTTCCAAGTGCGTTGTTTTTTCGTGACACCTCGGCGCCGTCAACAATGTCACTGTAACGTAATTATTTAGAACAGAGGTTCGACAATGTGAATAAGTGTAATAGAAAACGTGAAAAAATATTGTTGGCGCTCACTTCTTATTCCGTTACCAAAGCCGGCCGCGGTGGTCTAGCGGTTCTAGGCGCGCAGTCCGGAACCGCGCGACTGCTACGGTCGCAGGTTCGAATCCTGCCTCGGGCATGGATGTGTGTGATGTCCTTAGGTTAGTTAGGTTTAAGTAGTACCAAGTTCTAGGGAACTGATGACCACAGATGTTAAGTCCCATAGTGCTCAGAACCATTTTGAACCGTGCGGTCGTGCATTATCCTGCCGAAATTTAGGGTTTCGCAGGGATCGAATGAAGGGTAGAGCCACGGGTCGTAACACATCTGAAATGTAACGCCCACTGTTCAAAGTGCCGTCAATGCGAACAAGAGGTGACCGAGATTTGTAACCAATGGCACCCCATACCATCACGCCGGGTGATACGCCAGTATGGCGATGACGAACACACGCTTCCAATGTGCGTTCACCGCGATGTCGCCAAACACGGATGCAACCATCATGATGCTGTAAACAGAACATGGATTCATCCGAAAAAAAGACGTTTTGCCATTCGTGCACCCAGGTTCGTCGTTGAGTACACCATCTGTGATGCAGCGTCAAGGGTAACAGCAGCCATGGTCTCCGAGCTGATAGTCCATGCTGCTGCAAACGCCGTCGAACTGTTCGTGCAGATGCTTGTTGTCTTGCAAACGTGCCCATCTCTTGACTCAGGGATCGAGACGTTGCTGCACGATCCGTTACAGCCATGCGGATAATATGCCTGTCATCTCGACTGCTAGTGATACGAGGCCGTTGGGATCCATCATGGTGTTCCGTATTACCGTCCTGAACCCACCGATTCCATATTCTACTAATAGTCATTGGATCTCGACCAACACGAGCAGCAATGTCGGGATACAATAAACCGGAATCGAGATAGGCTACAATCCGACCTTTATCAAAGTGGAAACGTGATGGTACGCATTTCTCCTCCTTACACGAGACATCACAACAACGTTTCACGAGGCAACGCCGGTCAACTGCTGTTTGTGTATGAGAAATCGGTTGGAAACGTTCCTCATGTCAGCACGTTGTACGTGTCGCCAAGCTTGTGTGAATGCTCTGAAAAGCTAATCATTTGCATATCACAGCATCTTCTTCCTGTCGATTACATTTCGCGTTTGTAGCACGCCATCTTCGTGGTGTAGCAATTTTAATGGCCAGTAGTGTATACGGCGGTCACATATCCCGTGCCGACATTCCGCAGAAACGCCACCCCGGCCGTGGCGACCCCATCTGTCGCGCCGCAGCTGCTCCCAAATGTCACCCAAATGCCAGCGCCGCCCGTGGCCATTAGGCGAGAAACAGCGACCCGGCTGACGCGGCGCGGTGAGCCGAGGCATGCCGTAGTGCGGTCTGTCACCGGGTAGGCCCCGGCTAGTAGCTGTTCGGGGTGGTCAGAAAGAGTTTGAAAAACGTGTAAGAGTGTTTCAGGGTTGGTTGTGCTGACGAGTGAAACTTCCCACCTCACCCGCCTCAGATTTAGTGGTAAGATGGCCCGTTGGATAGCTCGTCATAAACTGAACACAGATCAAGCGTGACAACTGGAAGAAGGTTTTCTGAATGATGGAGAAAAGAAGGAAAACAGAAACTGTGACAGGTCCAAGATCGACATGTGCAACACCGAGCTACTTGGGCCGATCGTGGTATTGTGGTTACGCGTTCACGGTGTTGGACGGCGAAGGAAGTGATCCGGGTTCTAATGTCTTAAAAACTTGTCACATAAAGCACGGTTTAAACAGAGTGTGAAAGACTTTTTGATGGGAATCTCCTCCTGCTCTATAGATGAATATCTTAACAGTGGCTGTTAGATCAGAAATGTTCAAATGTGTGTGAAATCTTATGGGACTTAACTGCTAAGGTCATCAGTCCCTAAGCTTACACACTACTTAACCTAAATTATCCTAAGGACAAACACACACACACACACACACACACACACACACACACACACACACACACATGCCCGAGGGAGGACTCGAACCTCCGCCGGGATGACTGTTAAGATCAGCGCCGGCCGTGGTGGCCGAGCGGTTCTAGGCGCTACAGTCTGGAAGCGCGCGATTGCTACGGTTGCAGGTTCGAATCCTGCCTCGGGCATGGATATGTGTGATGTCCTTAGCTTAGTTAGGATTAAGTAGTTCTAAGTTCTAGGGGACTGATGACCTCAGATGTTAAGTCCCATAGTGCTCAGAGCCCTTTGAACCATTTAACATAGCGGATGCCCTTTTATTTGTTGTTTTCATTTGTTTGAGAGGTCTATGAGGCATCTCCCTTGCTCTCACTTTTCATCACATTTACTTGCGACAGTAATATAGCCTTACCACATGACTCATATTCCATAACCAATATGTAGCATGACAACTGCCAAGACTACAGAAGGAGAAGAGACAAGTCAACAGACAGCTCATAATTTGCGAAAAAAACAAAACGCAGGAGGGAGATTTGAACACGGATCGCCACCATTGTAGTCCTGCACAGTGACCACACAACCACGGCGGCACCATCCCGCCATCCATGACAGTCGCCCCATATTGCACATCTTGAGCTTGGACCTTCACTGTTTCTATTTTGCCTTTTTTTTTTACGGTTCAGTACACCTCCTTCCTGTTTTCACGCTTTGTGTGTGTTCAGTTTTTGACGGGCTATCCACTGGGCCATCTTACCACTAAATCTGAGGGGAGTGCGATTTGGAGTTTCCCTTGTGAGAAATAACGGTTAAGAAACAAATTCGATATGTTGCGCCGTTTCCGAGTTGATTACCATATAAGTTAGCCAACCAGGAGCGCACCGATTCAAGCGACCCAACAGACACAATTAGTGTCAAAAAAAAAAAAAAATGGCTCTGTGCACTATGCGACTTTACTTCTGAGGTCATCAATCGCCTAGAACTTAGAGCTACTTAAACCTAACTAACCTAAGGACATCACACACATCCATGGCCGAGGCAGGATTCGAACCTGCGACCGTAGCAGTCCCGCGGTTCCGGACTGAGCGCCTAGAACCGCTAGACCACCGCGGCCGGCCAATTAGTGTCACGTGTTCTCATAGCGTAGACGATAGCCCACGAAACTGCTCGGCCTTTGGCTCGACTTCGATCCATACTACCGTTCCATGTCCAATTTTTGTATCACTGTCTTGCTCGGGTTTAGTAAACCAAACGAAAATCACGTTTGGCGACACCGTCTCTGGGGGGGGGGCTTTTGAATTTGCGCGCGCAACGGCCTGATCGTCTAACTTCAATGGTAAACTCGGAAACGGCGCAAAGCATCGAATTTGTTTCCTAACAATTATTTCTTATCACAACCTACCCTGCAACACCCTTAAAAGCTTTTCAGATTCTTTCTGACACCCTTGTAAGGTAGCTAGAGGAATTCGTTGTCGACATGACACACATGTGTGTCTCTAGTGTATAATTTAACCAGGTCTCTGAAATATCAGATATAACAATTTTTTACTTATGTACACCCCTTAAGACTGTAAAGTTGTGTTCAAACGGGACGTGCCACGCTAGCATGAGGCACATTTTCGTGGACTACGGTGAAGCGATGTTCAAATGGTTCAAATGGCTCTGAGCGCTATGGGACTTAACTGCTGAGGTCATCAGTCCCCTAGAACTTAGAACTACTTAAACCTAACTAACCTAAGGACATCACACACATCCATGCCCGAGGCAGGATTCGAACCTGCGACCGTAGCGGTCGCACAGCCCCAGACTGTAGCGCCTAGAACCGCTCGGCCACTCCGGCCGGCCTGAAGCGAAACCTATGACTTCAGCGACAAGGGTGAGGGCTTACTCCTCACGTCAAACCTATTCGTCCGCCTTGATAGCTGAGTGGTCCCGGCACTGAAGCTCAGAGTGTTCGATCAGAGGGTTAGCTTCCCTCTGTAATAAAAAACTGAGTGAAAGGATCAACGGCGAACTTGAATGGGTGTCATGGAACGTCCGGCCTGAATAAATGCAACTAACAATATGGAACAAAATGAGATTAAAAAAAAGTGGTCATCGCGACGGAATGCCATGCTAAGGGGCCCGGGTTCGATTCCCGACTGTGTTGGAGATTTTCTCCGCTCAGGGACTGGGTGTTGTGTTGTTTTCATCATAATCATCTCATCCCCATCGACGCGAAAGTCCCAGAAGTGGCGTCAACTAAAAAGATTTGCACTCTGTGACCTGTCTACCCGACTGGAGGCCCTCGCCACACGAAATTTCATTTACAAACCTATTTGATTTTCAGTTGTAAGTTGGCCTCTGTCACGTCAACAACTAGTCTGATGATAAACTTATAAGAGCTGGAATGTGTGCGCTTTGTGGAATTGTATGGAGATGAACGAGTGTTGTGTGCTGCAAGTATCGAACATTGCAGGGACAGACACACAAGAATTGCTGCGTCCGCAATACGTCGTTGATTTCGAAACTTAAGACCTCCCTCAAAGTTGAGTTTTCACTGGAATAAAGTGGTATATCACTGTGCTACCACAGCAACAGAGATATTTTTTTTCTGTTAGCAAGTTGATCTGTTTTAGTTGTAAAGCCGACAACTGTTGAAAAACGTAGTATATCAGTGAAAATCGCGGATGTGGCTGACGTTAAGTTTCACTATAAAGGATAATGTGTCGTTAAATAAAAACGTAGAAAGGAAAACAGATCCATCAAATTGTAAGCAGAATGTTAGGAAAAATAGGAGGAACAGTGGAAAATCTTGTATTTCTACAGCTGGTAAAGACATGACTGAAAAAGCTGCATCAAATGCGGTACGTATACGAACATTGTATATTATTATAAAGTAAATATGGTAAACTAGATTAATTTGCTTGCTCTGGCAGTTGGTTCGTGAAAAGAAAACTGTAGAGTGATACTCTAGTACAACTGCCTTGTTTTGGCAGGAGATTTTATAACAGTGGAGCATGTGGCTCAAATGGCTCTGAGCACTATGGGACTCAACTGCTGAGGTCATTAGTCCCCTAGAACTTAGAACTAGTTAAACCTAACTAACCTAAGGACATCACAAACATCCATGCCCGAGGCAGGATTCGAACCTGCGACCGTAGCGGGCTTGCGGTTCCAGACTGCAGCGCCTTTAACCGCACGGCCACTTCGGCCGGCAGTGGAGCATAAGTTTAGTGTTTAGGAGCATAGCTTTCTGTATTGGCCCCGTACTTCTGTATTGACCGAGGAAAAAAGAAGAGTAACAGATGTCATGGTTACCTATAAATGAAAGTATGTAATACCTGAAACTTGTTCAAATACACCTATAATTAGGATGGAAATGAGCCAGAGTGATTTTGTTGGTGTCAATGTTCTTGAAGCGTTTATGAAGTCTGACTTAACTTGAAAATTACTAGGCATACGGCTTAATATCACTGTAGATTATCCAGATCCATTGTATCTGCGCCTCAGTCATAATGTCATTCAACACTGCGTATGCCATTCTGTGTGAAAGACAAAAGAGAAAAACCAGCCTCAGGTTAACATCGCTGTACCTGTGCAATCTCCTCAATACGTTACATAGGTCAGTGGTTGTCAGAATATTGTTCTGTGTAGATGTGAGTGCATAGCGCCGGAGGTACGTCAACTCGAACGTAGGCAAATTTTTGGTGGTCGTACAGTGGATACATCTTTTGTTTTGTGAAGAACTTCTTCCTCAGTCCTGTCGTCCGGGGAGTAATGGCAGTGTATGTGTAAATACCTTGATGTACAGCACACGGAAATTGAAATTACCTTCTGTCTGAACGGTTTAGTTTATTTTTCATCTGTTTAATTTCTTTCTTTGTTTTCTTGTCCTATACAGAACCAGATTTTTTAGTTTGGAAGTGGAATAAATACTTTTTATTGTTTCAGGATGTCAGATAATATGTTCTGTTAATACTTTCCATTATTTTTGCCGCTGTAACAGAACTTTAATTTTTTTTCTTTTCGATCCACACCGGTATTTCACAGCGTACTCTTATTGGATATGCAACGTTCTTACACGCAAAGCTGCTTAAAAATTAAGATAACTTTCTAATTATTGCAAAATATGCTACTGTTCTGTAATATATAATGTATCACTTGATAACAGATACTACAATGTATAAATAAACAGTACCAAAGGAAAACAATTATTTTTACTTCCTGAGAAATTGTGGAATACAATCTTCTTTGACGGAGGTGTGAAGATCAAGGACTTGGGGACTAGTTATTGTCAGTAGTTGAACAAGATATCTGACAGCGAGCGGTCAACATCTGCCTCTGAAGGCATTTGCATACCGAAAGTTTCCTGGCTTCATCAAATGAATCCTTTGAGTCTCCATTTTGTTCAGCAACAACGCACACTGTCAAATTTGGTATATGAAAGTAAGTTCATATTTATTGTTTAAGAGGATTTTTGCATTATCGTTTCCAACCGCATCAAACGATCATTTTCAGATATTAAAGCCGGCCGCGGTGGTCTCGCGGTTCTAGGCGCGCAGTCCGGAACCGTGCGACTGCTACGGTCGCAGGTTCGGATCCTGCCTCGGGCATGGATGTGTGCGATGTTCTCAGGTTAGTTAGGTTTAAGTAGTTCTAAGTTCTAGGGGACTGATGACCACAGCAGTTGAGTCCCATAGTGCTCAGAGCCATTTGAACCATTTTTTTTTTCAGATATTAAAAACATCTAATATGATAAAAATGGATTCGCATTCGGGAGGACGACGCTTTAAATCCGCATCCGACCATACAGACTTAGGTTTTCCGTGATTTCCTTAAATCACTCTACGCAAATTCAGAGATGGTTATTTTGAAAAAGCACGGCCGATTTGCTTCCCCACCCTCGAAACAATCCGAGCTTGTGCTCCGTCTCTTATGACCTTTGATGTCGACGGCATGTTAAACCCTCTCTTCGTTCTTTCGAAGAACTATGCACTGTGACGAATTGACGAAGCTGTTCTGCTATACTTTAAACAGCAGAACCGAGGAGATAAACTCAGTCAAAAATATCAAATAGTTCAAATGGCTCTGAGCACTATGGGACTTAACTGAGGTCATCAGTCCCCTAGAACTTAGAATTACTTAAACCTAACTAACCTGAGGACATCACACACATCCATGCCCGAGGCAGGATTCGAACTACCGACCGTAGCGGTCGCGCAGTTCCAGACAAGCGCCTAGAACCGCTCGGCCACAGCGGCCGGCTCAAAGATCACCAGCATCAATTTACTGTGGCGAAGTAATTAAAGTACATTATGTACTGCATGCTAAAATATTCATTATAATTACAGAATGTCTATTTAGAGATGAATCTCTGCTGATTAAGAACGCCTCACCAGCGCAAGAAAGAATGTTGCTCAGAGCTCAAGCAATGGTCACCAATTTTTCAGTGAATACACTGCAGCCATTCCGTAAGGAGTGTAGTTTGTTGCATCTTGCATGTGTGTAGCAAAACAGGTCTCTCCATCAACTACAGAGGTGCCAGTGTATGTCTCCTTAGAGCCCAGAAACGCATCAAGGATGTCCACAACCAATAATTGAGTCTTTTGGTTCAAAGAAGAGGTTGAAGCAGATCCGAGGACGGGCTACACACTACGAGGTGTATGTGGTTTATACTTGACAAGAGGTGACAATGAGGAAAGGTGAAATTCAGGGCAGAGACTGTGACTCCAGACCTTGGCCTCTGTTGTGGGAGGCAGCTTTTCTACCAGGAAAAAGGATATGGTACTTGTGATGCCACAGAGGAGTAGCAAACGTGTATTACATAGTTGAGCAACAGTTCTTGGCTCCTGATATGTATGGGAGGGACGCCAGCCTCCACAAGCAGACTGTTCATAGGATTGATCTAAAAAAACAGCTGTCACGAGTTGGGCCACACAACAGTGTATTGGGTCCAGCATCTGCAATGCTGAAGATGATGCTGAGCCACACATTAGGCTCCCATACCCATGGTGCGACAGGGTCAGAGCTTCGTAGTAGAGCATAAAAAAAGGTGTAGAGCAATCTGCACCCCAGCTGGTGTTACTGAGCCATCGAAGTATACTAAGGTGCGACCAGCACATCTGCTTAGGGCGGAAAAATTTGGGGAAGGCACATGAACCAGGCATCTAAGACAAATCCCAAAAAGTGATAAGAGTCCACCGCATTGAGCATTTGGTCCTCAACGTGGAGCTCTGGTTGGGGATGGATAATAAGCAGTGACAGATGAGCATGGCATATCTTGGCAGTGGGTAAATGGAAGGCACGGGTGAGAACCGAGGACTGCGCCTTTCGTATGTTACCCTGCAGTCCGTATTCAGTAATAACCACATTTGGGCAGCAATAGTAAATGCAGAAGTCGTCAGTATACAGGGAGGGTGATGCTGCAGATCCCACAGCTGTAGCTACACCGTTGATGGCCACTAGAAAAAGGGGAACACACAATACAGAGCCCTGCGTGGAAAGCACCAACTTGAACCTGGAAAGTATGGCGACAAAAGAAGCTCCAGACAAAAAATCAGCAGTTGGCCTCATAGACCTCACTCATGAGGGTAGCGAGTATGTATTTATTCCATGTGGTAAAGCAAGCCCTTTGCAAGTCAAAGAAGAAAAGTGATGAGTTGTTGATACCGGGCAAAAGGTAACAGAGTTGCAGACTCCAGGCAAACCAAACCACAAATTGTCAGCAGTACAAGGGCCTTGGCATAAACTGCACTGGGACAAAGCCAAAAGATCTTGACACTCAAGGTACAAACACAGACGTGAGGGGGTATTTATCCAGTTTTGGTACTGAAGCAATCACACTTTTTCGCCATTGAGATGTGAACTCACCCTCGATAAACATGAAAATGGCAAGGATGTGACGTTGGAAATCCACTGATAAGTGTTTGAGGATTTGGCTGTGGGTACAGTGTGGTCTGGAACCGTGTCAGGACAAAGGGCTAAGGCACTAAGGAATTCCCACTCACTCAAGGGAGCATTATAAGGTACCATGTGACATGTAGCAAATGGTAAAGGAAGTCATTCTACCCACTGTTTGAGGACATGAAACACATGATGATTATTCTCACAAAGAGAGGCTCGAGCATAATGAAAAGCAGAAAGTTCAGCAACAGCGTCTGGATCAGTGTAGACATCAACATTAACAAAAATCCTAGGTACACCTGGGAGGTACTGATGCCCTTAGAGGCATCGAATCTCTGCCCAAACCTGTGAAGGAGGGATGCATGATCCAATGGTAGCAACTTACTGCTCCCAGCTTTCTCGTTTCTGTCGTTTTATGGGGTGGTGGCCCTGGGCATGAAGGCATTTAAAGGCGATGACATGCTCCATCAATGGATATCACCTATGGTGTTGGAGAGCACGTCTGTAGTCTCTACTGGCCATAGTGTTTTCAGTGGTCCACCAAGGTACAGTCTTCCAACAGGGGAATCCCAAGGAAGAGCTTAGTCCACTGCCAATAGAATGGTTGCAGTTGCACTCTGGACAGCTTCACTGATACCCCTATGTGGAAGGGTGTGAAGGGCGATGTCAATGGTGGAAGCATCCCAGTCAGTTTTGGAAAGAGCCCATCTTGGTGTACACCAAAGCAAGTGATGCTGAAGGTGTGTCAAAACAATCAAATAATGATCACTGTTGCATAGGTCATCATGCACTCTCGAACGGATGAACGTGAGGAAGACATGGGAGCAGAAAGGAAGGTCAATGGCTGAATAAGACCCATATGCCATAGTGAAGTGTGTGGAAACACCAGCATTCGAGGGGCAAACATCAAGCTCTGTGACCAAGTTTTTGACAGCCAGTGGTCACAGTTCCAAACCATAAAGGGTTGTGGGCATCTTTGTCACTAAATATTATGAAGGTGAGGGGAGTTGAGAGAACAGTGCAGATGAAGTGTTGTGGGACACTTCATCAGCAAGGAGATACACTTAAAAGATGGTAAATTCCAGAGATGTCTTCACATAAACAATCATAGCGTTTACTGTAGACAGATTCCAGAACATACTTGCAAATATCACCTGATACTCTTTCTTAGTCAGTGCAATTCTTAAACAGCCCCCAATAGCCGTGGAGAGTAGGGGTCCGCACTGCTGTGAAACAAGTTTTCTAGAGGGAGATGCCAAATGCAGGAGAAGCACTCAAAATATGCCATAGCTCAGCCAAGTGGTGGAAAAAAACCATTTCATACCCCCTGGATGACCGTGCTATCAGTACCCTGTGAAGGTGTGAAAGGATCAAGAGGCCAGTCATGTCTCAGTACTTTCTGCGGCTGCTGGTTGTGAAGATACACCATCAATACATGTTTGTTTTGAATCAGGGAGCATGCGGGGATGGAGGCCAGAGGGGCCACCAGGAATGCTGCCTTGGATACAGAGGTGGAACATGCAGGGACTGGCAGCACAGATGTCATCAGAATTTCCCTCTTGTTGGAGGACTACTACTTCTCCTTAGATGATTTCGACTTGTATAAGGGCTCATCTGCCCCAGATTCTGAGGCTTGGGGGGAATATGAAGTCCTAGAACCTACAACCTGTGACTCCTGCAGCCACCAGTTGGCATCCAATTGCAGGTCAGCAGAGTCCTGGGAAGGGAGCATCTTGAGGGAACCCTTCCTGGTAAGGGATGCAAGATGACTGTGTCGCTTCTCTAGTTGGAGGTTGGGGACTGACATCTCCAGGGTATAGGGAGTTGCTGCTCACAAAAAGTGAAAAAGTGTGTGTGTGTGTGTGTGTGTGTGTGTGTGTGTGTGTGTGTGTGTGTGTGTGTGTGTGTGTGTGTGTGTGTGTGTTTGGGGGGGGGGAGCAGCAGGAGGAGAACCCTGTCACCAGGGGAATGGGTGTAGTCAGGCAGTCCCGAGTGCCAGATGTAGAAGACACATAGGGTGATAGCACAGTCACTAAAGTGGACATCTTGGTAGCTATAGCATACATGAGCAGGGTTTAGACAATGGTATTTCTTCTTGGCCTCTTGATGTGCGAAGTTGTCAAGGGTCTTGTATTCTGGGATTTTCTTTTCATATTTGAATATGGTACAGTCTGAAGCTCCCCCACAGATGAGAGGAGAGGCACAAGGAGCATTCATATGCAACTGATGGCCACAGCCCCTACAGACGGGGCTGGCAATGCAATGTGAAGATGTGTGTCCAAATTGCATGCATTTGTAACGCTTCATGGGAGGAGGAATATACAGCTTGAGAGTGATACACGATCACCTTGATCTTCTCAGGCAGTGAGTCACCTTCAAAGACCAAGATGAAGGCTACAATTGCACTCTATCATCTTCTGATTCCTACTGGACATGATGGACAAAATGCATACCTCATTGCTCCAAATTAGCACGCAACTCATTGTCAGTCCACAAAAGCAGATTTCAGTGGAAAATGATACCCTGTACCGTAGTCAGGCTTTGGGGGGGGGGGGGGGGGGTTATAATGACAAGAATATCACCCAGCTTGTTGCTTGTTGCAGGAAAGCAGTGCCTATGACTGAGCACCCACCCTAGATCAAGTATTTTGGGGGGGGGGGGGGGAAGAGAGATTTCTTGCCTTGTCTCTGAGCCCTATGTTCCCCCATTGGCATAGCAAAGGCAGGGAACATTTTGGGGTCATACATCTCCACACTGTAATGTGTCTTAGCTTCAGAAGAGACTGCTGGGGCAGTGTGGCTACCAGTGGAAGAAAGTTCAATTAGCTTCATGTGTGAATCTTATGCTATGGTACTACCCACTCCAAATGGAGGCTCTCCCCATGGGCACCACCCAGCCACAGCAACGGTTACCTGGCCAGTAAACTGTTGTCTAAAGTCCCTCTGCCCCAGCCAGGACAGGCCCATACCACTAGGCTTGTGTGGGAAGTTTCGAGGTCAGGAACCAATAGTGCAATCCCTGCATGATGAGGAGGGTGCCACCATGCAGGTACTTGACAATGCCCCTCCACAACAGAATGGCTACTGTGCTGGGTTCTGGGCTTATTACTGTTGCAAGAAAGAAGGGTGCAATGACAGAAAGATGAAAAAGTGGAATGTAAACTGCACAGGGTAACCTTACCTGCAGGATTCAATCTTCTGTACAATTTAAAAAAGAAGTACCAAGTCAAGAGGGGGATCTAATAACTAATAATGAGAAGGTGTAGAAGGTGAGTAACTGAGTGTTCAAAACACAAACCACATCCAAGCGCAATCAGCACCAAGAACACCAGCCAATTGAAAGGAAGAGAGAATAGTAGGATGATAGACTCATAGCACGGAAAGGGAAGTATGGTAATGCTGCAAGGGTTGAGGCCCCATGGTGGCCAGGCACATACAAAAAGAGATGTGAGCCCCCTGGGGGGCCCAATTCCACCTACTGTGCGAAAAACTGACTAGCATGTTATACCTGCTGATGTACATGAATCAGAACTCTCATACTGACATCTGTGTGGTTTTTTTTTTTTTCCAGGTATTAATATAGGCAATTTCACTGTAGCTGTGACACCCATTTTCTTTATTGTTTCTCACTCTTCATGACTATGATGTGTCATTTTTGTAGCAAAATTTAAATGTGCCTCATCTCTGTAGCCAAACACATCGTGCAGAACAGTACTCTGATTAAGATAATGAAGAACAGTCATACACATCACATGAAGATGACAACATCAATGTGAAGTTGACAACACCAGTGTGAGACTATAATAGCAAATCCACAGAAATATTCTGACTAATCAACCCACGCTTCAAACAGCTGCTGGGAGACTGTGGCAGGGATATGACTCAGTGTTGACATATCAACAGCACTCAGATGGGTAAGCAGAGTAAAGGAGTTGAAAGTGATTTAAGTACTCATATGTCGTTGAAAAGACCTCTGTAAGATTTTTAAACGCCTACTTTACATAATATCCTTATTGTTCACTTGCACTTATTACATAATTTCTCTATTTTCAAGGCCATGCTCCAGATGATAATGATGATACTATACAAATACAGGAAGGAAAAATATACCAGCTATCCCAATTGCACCAGTTATTAGGGTCTCTTCCAATCCAGTCACATCTGCATCTACACCTATATGCACACGCAGTATACACAAAAATCAAGCACAACTCTGAATTGCTTCAATGTCTTTGTTTTATATGATCTAGCAGACTTTGCAAACATTCAAGCAATACTCAAGAGTGAGTCGTGCAAATGTGATGTACGTGGGCTTCGATACAGAAGAGCTAGACTTAGCCACAATTCTCTCATTAAGCCAAAGTTGACTATTTACCTTCCTTACTACTGAACTGAAGTGCTCATTCCATTTCATATCATTTTGCAGTATCGTCCGTTTAATCAATATGACTGGGTCAAGCAGCACACCAGTAATACTGTATTAGAACATTACAAAATTATTTTCCCCACTCCTCTGCATTAACTTACATTTTTCTACATTTATAGCAAGCTGCCATTCAGCACACCAAATAGAAATTCTGTCATCCTGAATTCTTCTACAATCACTCAATGCTGGCGTTTTATTATATAGTACAACATCCTCAACCAATAGTTGCAGATTGCTGCTCATACTATCTGCCAGGTAATTTATGTATATAGAGAACAAGAGTGTCCTATCACACTTGCCTGGGGCACTCTTGATAGTACCCTTGTCTCTGATGTACACTCACCATTGTAACAGTACTTTGACTACCGCACCGCCGCCGGTGCAAAGGTATGATTTACGATCGCGCATGCAGAGGAGTGCTGCACCAGCGCCAGATTTTTATAAATAATTCTGATTTTTTTTTTTTACCCTTGTGTAGGTGTTTGTTTTTAACAACTAGTTTATTACTCTCTTGTCTTCATACATTCAAGACATGTATTTTTCGGCGCTGTGTTAAACAATGATTTTAAATGGAAATTAAAACTATATTATGAAACGAAGTTATTTCAGTAGTGATTCACAATGATTATCGCCAAATTTATAAATTAATCCTGACAGTGACAACTTCCAGAAATTTTCATCAGACGGAGAACAAGAGGACCAACGAACAATGAAAACAGGTCATCCTACAATAAAATTAAGAAGTATTCCAGACGCAGCCACGAAGACTATATTATAATAGATACTACGATTCTGACAGAATTATAAGGTAAATTTCAATTTATTTCTAATGCTATTTCCTTACAGTTGCTTTTTGTAGTGTTCCCGACCCGGACTGCCATTCACGGTCAAATTACAGCACTATCTCAATCAGTAATACGAAGTCCGTCTTATCCGTAACTTATTCCATCAAAATTCAAAACCTGATCAGATTTTCTATTTTGTATTTTCACGGCAGAACCCTGAGGAAAGGAAACACTACACCATCCAGGATAATGTACTTTCTAAATATTAAGAACTCTTTGAGCCACTCAGATACTGAGAACCTCATCTGTATACTCACATCTTCATCTTCATTAATGGTCTGCAATGGGGCATTGTGTCAAATTCTTTCCAGAAAACTCTGGAATACAGACACTGCCTGTTGCTGTTCCACCATGGTTTGTCTGTATGCAGGATATTGTATAAGAAAAGGACAAGCCGAGTTTTGCACAAGCAATGCTTTCTAGACCCACACTGATTTGTAGGCAGAAGCTTTTCTGTTTGAAGGAAATTTATAATATTCAAACATAAAATACACCCAAGGTTCAGCAGCAAACTGATATTATGGATATTGGTCTGTAATCATGCGCATCCATTCATTTACTCTTCTTATATATAGGAATCAACGGTGATTTTTTCAGTTGCTCAGAACTTTGTGATGGGTTAGAGATTTGTGATAAATGCAAACTAAGTAAGGAGCCAATTCCAAAGAGTGCTCTCAGTAAAATTGAATTGGAATTCCATTTGGACATGACAACTTATTTGTTTTCAACTCTTTCAGCTGCTTCTCAGTGACAGGGATGACTATGTCTATGTCCTCCATATGAGAGTCTGTATGGTCCTTCAGCATGAATTATTTTTAAAGACAAAATTTAAAACTTCATCTTCCCTTTGGCTGTCTATTGCCACACAAGACTAGTTTACGGATTAAAAGCCTTTGACCCACTTAGTAATTTTGCATAGGGCCAGAATGTTCTTCAGTTCTTGGCAAGAACTTTCAGAGACAAGTGGAGGTGAAAATTAGTTGCATGCATCATACATCAATCTTTTTTACAGATGCATATATTTCTGCAAACTTTTGCCTGTTGACATTTCTGTGTTCTTCTTCTTCTTCTTCTTCTTCTTCTTCTTTTTGTTTTTTTAAACCAAGAGTGCAACAGTTAATTTCCTCAGCATTTTCTTAATTTTATTATTGACCTGCTATGGATCTTTTCTGTTCTTAATATGCTTACTCATCACATACTTCTCCAAAGTGTGATTTACAATCAGGTTACACTTTACCCATACTTCCTCTATGACCATCATGTTGGAGCTAAATGATATCAAGTCATTGTAGAAGAAGAATGTGTAAAACTGATTAGCTGTTATTTCCAGCATAAAAACTCTCCTAGGTTTCTTGATGGAATTATTAACTTTAATAACCACCATCACTATGATGACAACAAAATCACTAATTCCTGTCTATAGTAACACTTTTGGTAAGGTTTGGCCTGTTTGTGGCTACCAGGTCTAATATATTTTCCTTGTCTGTGGGTTGTTGAACCAGCTGCTCATGACAGTTTTTGGAAAATGAGTTCAAAACTAGTTCACAAGACGACTCTGCATCACCTACAGTTTATCCATGGATGTAATAGTCAATATTGGATAGGTTAAAGATGCCTCCAGCTAATACTGCTTGGTCAGGCTGCTTCCACACTACTTACATGAGACTTTCTTTGCATGATTCTACAACGGTTACAGCAGAATCGAATAGCCAGTAAAAATATCTGATAATCAAATTCAGTTCACCAACTGAATTACTTGTGTCATGATATCTTAACAGTTAGAGTCAATGTTGACTTAGGTAATATTTCTCTCATTTGCAATGAAAACATCTCTTCCTCTGACACCTAACCTGTATTTATGATATACATTCCATGCATCATTGGATATTCTGGAGCTTTCTACTTCAAGTTTCAAACAGCCCACACTTCCGAGCTCAATGTGAGCACAATAGCTTTCCTGGAGGGCAGTAAACTGAGCGAATTTTGTTGCCAATGTTTCAGCAATTTACTGTTAAGATTTTGAATTTCAAAGGGTGTCTGCTTTGTATGACATTTTATTTTGCTCTATGTGTATTGACTAGTTCGTTTTCACCAGAAGACCTCAAACTATCATCTAGTCGAATAAGAAGAAGAAGAAGAAGAAGAAGGAGGAGGAGGAGGAGGAGGAGGAAAAAAGTGCACTTCATGAGTACTCTTAGCACCTGAGTAGCCAATTTCTCTGTGTAACTCACCTCTGAGCTATCTAGAGGTATCTTACAATTTTCTGTCCAATCAATCACATAAGAAGCATTGAAAGAGTTGTTGCTTAAATTCCTTTCTGCTTACTGTAATTTGTAAAATCTCGTTTTTGTGATCACTATGGGAGTTATACATCAGGGGTTGTTCTGTATTCTTAGATTAATTACCTAAACCTGGTTTTGGAAACTTACTAAATAGGCTTTCATGGGACAGTTTGTGACGATCTTCAGACATCTGCCAGTTCAATTTTTTTCTGTACCTTTCTGATGCTCTCCAGTGGGTCAGGCAAACCTGTGACCACTCATGCTGTCCTTCATTGTATATATTCAATATCCACTGTTATTCTTATTTGGTACCAGTTGCACATGTTTGACTAATATTCTAAAGTGTTAGTACAAATGTATTGTTACCAGTCTCCTTTCTAAGCTGACTCCATTTTCTTAGTTTTCTACCAATGAACTTATGTCTGCCACCTGCTTTACCTATGTCAGCCTATTTGAGTGTTCCATTTCATATTCCTACAAATTCAGTTCTAGTTGCGACTTACTGATACTGTAGTAACAGTATACCAACTTTTTTTTCTTTTTCAGTAGTCCTGAATTTTACATTTCCGAACATTTAAAGGTGTCAGTCTTGGCACAATTTTGAAATTTTGTCAATATCTGATTGAATTGTGCAGTTTTTCTCAGACAGGACATCATTATAGATAACCACATCATCTGAAAAATGTATGAGAATGTCTGAAAGGTCATTTACATACAACAAGAACAGCAAGGGTCCCAACACAGTTCCCTATGGCATAGATTAGATTAGATTAATACTAGTTCCATGGATCATGAATACGATATTTCGTAATGATGTGGAACGAGTCGAATTTTCCAATACGACATAATTAGGTTAATTTAACAACATACTTAAGTTAATATAACAACTTTATTTTATTGTGTTTTTTTTTGTTTTTCTTTATTTTTTATTTTTATTTATTTTTTTCTTAATTTATATCTAAAAATTCCTCTATGGAGTAGGAGGAGTTGTCATTCAGAAATTCTTTTAATTTCTTCTTAAATACTTGTTGGTTATCTGTCAGACTTTTGATACTATTTGGTAAGTGACCAAAGACTTTAGTGCCAGTATAATTCACCCCTTTCTGTGCCAAAGTTAGATTTAATCTTGAATAGTGAAGATCATCCTTTCTCCTAGTATTGTAGTTATGCACACTGCTATTACTTTTGAATTGGGTTTGGTTGTAAATAACAAATTTCATAAGAGAGTATATATACTGAGAAGCTACTGTGAATATCCCTAGATCCTTAAATAAATGTCTGCAGGATGATCTTGGGTGGACTCCAGCTATTCTGATTACACGCTTTTGTGCAATAAATACTTTATTCCTCAGTGATGAATTACCCCAAAATACACTCCTGGAAATTGAAATAAGAACACCGTGAATTCATTGTCCCAGGAAGGGGAAACTTTATTGACACATTCCTGGGGTCAGATACATCACATGATCACACTGACAGAACCACAGGCACATAGACACAGGCAACAGAGCATGCACAATGTCGGCACTAGTACAGTGTATATCCACCTTTCGCAGCAATGCAGGCTGCTATTCTCCCATGGAGACGATCGTAGAGATGCTGGATGTAGTCCTGTGGAACGGCTTGCCATGCCATTTCCACCTGGCGCCTCAGTTGGACCAGCGTTCGTGCTGGACGTGCAGACCGCGTGAGACGACGCTTCATCCAGTCCCAAACATGCTCAATGGGGGACAGATCCGGAGATCTTGCTGGCCAGAGTAGTTGACTTACACCTCCTAGAGCACGTTGGGTGGCACGGGATACATGCGGACGTGCATTGTCCTGTTGGAACAGCAAGTTCCCTTGCCGGTCTAGGAATGGTAGAACGATGGGTTCGATGACGGTTTGGATGTACCGTGCACTATTCAGTGTCCCCTCGATGATCACCAGTGGTGTACGGCCAGTGTAGGAGATCGCTCCCCACACCATGATGCCGGGTGTTGCCCCTGTGTGCCTCGGTCGTATGCAGTCCTGATTGTGGCGCTCACCTGCACGGCGCCAAACACGCATACGACCATCATTGGCACCAAGGCAGAAGCGACTCTCATCGCTGAAGACGACACGTCTGCATTCGTCCCTCCATTCACGCCTGTCGCGACACCACTGGAGGCGGGCTGCACGATGTTGGGGCGTGAGCAGAAGACTGCCTAACGGTGTGCGGGACCGTAGCCCAGCTTCATGGAGACGGTTGCGAATGGTCCTCGCCGATACCCCAGGAGCAACAGTGTCCCTAATTTGCTGGGAAGTGGCGGTGCGGTCCCCTACGGCACTGCGTAGGATCCTACGGTCTTGGCGTGCATCCGTGCGTCGCTGCGGTCCGGTCCCAGGTCGACGGGCACGTGCACCTTCCGCCGACCACTGGCGACAACATCGATGTACTGTGGAGACCTCACGCCCCACGTGTTGAGCAATTCGGCGGTACGTCCACCCGGCCTCCCGCTTGCCTACTATACGCCCTCGCTCAAAGTCCGTCAACTGCACATACGGTTCACGTCCATGCTGTCGCGGCATGCTACCAGTGTTAAAGACTGCGATGGAGCTCCGTATGCCACGGCAAACTGGCTGACACTGACGGCGGCGGTGCACAAATGCTGCGCAGCTAGCGCCATTCGACGGTCAACACCGCGGTTCCTGGTGTGTCCGCTGTGCCGTGCGTGTGATCATTGCTTGTACAGCCCTCTCGCAGTGTCCGGAGCAAGTATGGTGGGTCTGACACACTGGTGTCAATGTGTTCTTTTTTCCATTTCCAGGAGTGTATGATGCCATATGAAAGCAATGAGTGAAAATAGGCGTAGTAAGCTAATTTACTAAGATGTTTATCACCAAAATTTGCAATGACCCTTATTGCATAAGTAGCTGAACTCAGACGTTTCAGCAGATCATCAATGTGTTTCTTCCAATTTAATCTCTCATCAATGGACACACCTAAAAATTTGCAATATTCTACCTTAGCTATATGCTTCTGATTAAGGTCTATATTTATTAATGGCGTCATACCATTCACTGTACGGAACTGTATGTACTGTGTCTTATCAAAATTCAGTGAGAGTCCGTTTACAAGGAACCACTTAGTAATTTTCTGAAAGACAGTATTGAAAATTTCATCAGTTAATTCTTGTTTGTCAGGTGTGATTACTATACTTGTATCATCAGCAAAGAGAACTAACTTTGCCTCTTCATGAATATAGAATGGCAAGTCATTAATATATAATAAGAACAACAAAGGACCCAAGACTGACCCTTGTGGAACACCATTCTTGATAGTTCCTCAGTTTGAGGAATGTGCTGATCTTTGCATGTTACGAGAACTACTTATTTCAACTTTCTGCACTCTTCCAGTTAGGTACGAATTAAACCATTTGTGCACTGTCCCACACATGCCACAATACGTGAGCTTGTCTAGCAGAATTTCATGACTTACACAATCAAAAGCCTTTGAGAGATCACAAAAAATCCCAATGGGTGGTGTTCGGTTATTCAGATCATTCAAAATTTGACTGGTGAAAGCATATATGGCATTTTCTGTTGAAAAACCTTTCTGGAAACCAAACTGACATTTTGTTAGTACTTCATTTTTACAGATATGTGAAGCTACTCTTGAATACATTACTTTCTCAAAAATTTTGGATAAAGCTGTAATTGTTGACATCAGATCTATCCCCCTTTTTATGCAAAGGTATAACAATAGCATATTTCAGTCTATCAGGGAAAATGCCCTGTTCCAGAGAGCTATTACACAGGTGGCTGAGAATCTTACTTATCTGTTGAGAACAAGCTTTTAGTATTTTGCTGGAAATGCCATCAATTCCATGTGAGTTTTTGCTTTTAAGCAAGTTTATTATTTTCCTAATTTCAGAGGGAGAAGTGGGTGAGATTTCAATTGTATCAAATTGCATAGGTATGGCCTCTTCCATTAACAGCCTAGCATCTTCTAATGAACACCTGGATCCTACTATATCCACAACATTTAGAAAATGATTATTAAAAATATTTTCAACTTCTGACTTTTTGTTCGTAAAGTTTTCATTCAATTTGATGGTAATACTGTCTTCCTCTGCTCTTGGTTGACCTGTTTCTCTTTTAATAATATTCCAAATTGTTTTAATTTTATTATCAGAGTTGCTGATTTCAGACATGATACACTCCTGGATTTTTTAATAACTTTTCTTACTATAACACAGTAGTTTTTATAATTTTTGATAGTTTCTGGGTCACTGCTCTTTCTTGCTGTCAGATACATTTCCCTTTTCCGGTTACAAGATATTTTTACACCCTTAGTAAGCCATGGTTTGTTACAAGGTTTCTTACGAGTATATTTAACTATTTTCTTGGGGAAGCAGTTTTCAAATGCATTTACAAAAATGTCACGAAATAAATTATATTTTAAATTGGCATCAGGTTCACGGTACACCTCATCCCAGTCTAACTGCTGTAGGCTTTCCCTGAAATTTGCAATTGTTAAATCGTTGACTGGACGTACTACTTTGGAGGACTGTTTAGTATTGCTGAATGGAGCTATGTCATATATTGTAACTAGCTGCGCACCATGATCAGAAAGACCATTCTCAACAGGCTGAGCATTTATCTGGTTAAACTTATCTTGGTCTATAAAGAAGTTATCTATCAGTGAGCTGCTATCCTTTACCACCCGAGTAGGAAAATCAATAACGGGTGTCAAATTGAAAGAACCGAGTAATACTTCAAGGTCATTTTTCCTACTACCCTCTTTCAGAGAATCTACATTGAAGTCCCCACAAATAATAATTTGCTTCCCCCTGTCTGACAGATAGCACAACAAGGAGTCCAAATTTTTTCAGAAATAGATGAAAATTTCCTGATGGGGACCTATATACAGTTACAATTATAAATGTGTCTTTATTTAATTTAAGCTCACAGGCACATGCTTCTATATGTTTCTCTACACAAAACTTTTTTGTTTCTATACTTTTTGCACAATGATAACTTTTGACATATATGGCAGCTCCTCCTTTCTCCATATTTTCTCTCATTACATGTGCAGAGAGCTTATATCCACTTACATTTACCTTATCCATATCAGTAACAATGTGATGCTCAGACAGGCATAGTATATCTATTTCATTCTCAGCTTCTAAATCTTCTAAACAAACCAGAAGCTCATCTACTTTATTCTTTAAACTCCCAATATTTTGATGAAATATACTTACATTATTTTTAATTGTACTTTTATGAGAACCTTTCCTTATTCTAACATTTGCAGTACTCTCCTGTCTGAGTTTCTCATTGTGCTTAGGCCTAGTTCCTATACCAGTGGTCACACGGTGTTCAGAGAGGCAGATTATGTCAACTGGGTTGGGTGGCTTTAATTCATCAATGCAATTACCTAGGACTGAGATACAACTTGGTGGAGATAAAATTTCTGGTGATTGGTGAAAATTTATAATTGATAGCTGTGATTGGTGATCCAATGTGCTAGAATTGTGCTGTTTAATTTCTTTCCTAAACTGAAGATTTGTTTCAATCCTGACCTCTCGTAGAACTTGACATCTTTCTGTCTTACCTATCCTAAAAAAGGTGCTGCTCCAACACCTGTAACCACTGGTATTTTACCATTCATGGCAGTGCCTCCCCCCCTTAAATTTCCTGCTATTACCCCAGCCAGTTTCCCCTTCCCTTTCCTGTTGAGATGTAGGCCGTGCCTGGTATAGTCCCACCTACTGAGATAATCAACAGGAACCACACAAATATGAGCCCCCGCACCCGACCCAAGCAGCCGTTCCAACTCCAAATTAACTCTCCCAACAGAAGAGTTCAAATGAGGCCGGTCATGGCGTCTCAGGACAGATACAAATTCAACATTGGTGTGTCTCGATGCCGACGCAATCTTTACCAGGTCACACTCTATACTGTACCCAGGATCTCTGTCGATGCTGTTCCCTGGCCCTCCCACAATAACCACGGTGTCTTCCCTGGTAAATCCTTTACAGAGTGAACCTAAATCCTCTGTCACCTGATCCAGACTAGCACTTGGTTTGAAAAAATTTGTGACCTGGTATTCTGGTCCTAATTCCTCCTGCAGAAGTTGGCCTACACCTCTGCCGTTATCTGTCGTTACTTCTACCCTGTTGCTGACTCACCATCCAAGATAACATGCTATGTCCGTCACACTGAGAACTCCTCAACACAGTCACAAATTTCATTTGATACTCCATATAACTGTACTTTCAATTCTTCTTCTCCTCCTCCTCCTCCATGTATACATGTTCCCTGCTCACTTTTGTCTTTGTGTATGGGATAATCTCAGGAACTGCTGTAGGGATTTTAATACAGTTTTGACTTACAGATGGATTAATTGATTCATTAGTAAGATTGTGCATATAATTTATAAACATTTTGTGGAAACTTGCTGAACTATGATGAGTTAAAAGTCTGTCACCACTGTAAAAATGATGGCATTGCCATCTAGTGCTACAGCCAACAACAACTCCACACAGCAGCAAAGCTTGAGCACAATCCAAGTCAGGCCTGGCGGTCTAGTACATGCCTCAAAACTGATAGGTCATGGGGTCAAACCCCGATCAGACCACGGTTTTTTCGGTTCATTAACCTAGCAATCACCTGTCAATGGTGTGCAGATTTATCAGAAACAAAAATGTTTTGAATTCCACATTAAACTGTAGGTTGCCTTTCCCAGTTGGTTAAACGGTTAATTACAATTCCCAGAAGATGATGCCAATGGACAGAACTGAGCGAAAGTATGCTAGAAATCTTGTCTTCAGGTCATCACAGTAAGAGAGATTCCTGACTGCAAATGAGACAGAACTGACATTTCTGGTAAACTTGTTTGCAAGCTGGTGATAACCTGGAACTTCACAAAAGGAGCCTTACCAGCACCAAGTATATGCACTTTGATCATACGATATTCAGCATAAGTGGGTCAAAGGCTTCCATCCAGTCACTTGATGACTATAGTGTGCCATTAGAGTGTAGCAAAAGAGAAAGTAAAGTATTAAATTACACACTTAATAAATCATTCATGCAGGAGGATCTTACAAACATTTTGTCATTCGCCCATTGCACAGACTCCTGCATGGAAGACATAGTAATACACGTCCCTGGCATAGAGAAACAACTGGAAGAGTTGGAAACAAATAAGTCACCCGACCCAGATGGAATTTGAATTCAGTTTTACAATGAGTACTTTATGGCATTGTCCCCATACTTAGCTCACATTTATCACCCATCTCTCATCCATCACAAAGACTAAAGTGACTAGAAAAAAGCAATGGTGACTCCTGTGTATAAGAAAACCAAACAAAAGGACCTACGTAATTAGAGACCCATTTCCTTAACATCGGTTTGCTGTAGAATTTGAGACAGAATGGTTTATGTCCACAAATTGGCATAGATTTAGATAGCATTGCTCATCTAAAACTTTGTTTCCCTTTTCTCACATGACATACTGCTGATCATGGATGAAGGTCAACATGCAGATTCCATATTCCTAGATTTGATGGACATGGAGAGTATCAATCTGCAGCTGTTTATCAATGATGCTGTGGTGTACAGAAAGGCATCATCATTGAGTAATTGTAGGGAGATACAAAATGATTGAGATGAAATTTTTAGTTTGTATGATGGGTCACAGCTAGTTCTAAATGTAGAAAAATGTAAATTAACACAGATGAGTAAAATCCCATAGTGTTCAAATACACCATTAGTAGTGTGTTGCCCGACATAGCTGCATTGATTAAATACCTAGTCCTAACATTGCAGAGTGATATGAAGTGGAATGGGCACATAAGCAAGTCAGTAGAGAAGGAGAATGGTCGACTCAGGTTTATTGAGAGAATTTCAGGAAAGTGTACCTCATCATTACAGGAGACAGTTGATTTGTTGGTGATACATTCAATCAGCATGTGAATATTACAGAGAACCTCAGTAGTTGAGCGCCCTTAAACCCCACACACTACAGAGATGCTTTATGAACTCAAATGGGGATCCCTCGAGGGAAGATGACATTCTTTTCATAAGGCATTATTTGGAAAATTTAGAGAATCAACATTTGAATCTGACTGCAGAATGATTCTACTGTTGCCAACGTACAATTCGCGCCATGAAGATAAGTTAAGAGATAGAGCTCATACAGAGACATATAAATGGCCATTTTCCCCTCACTCCATCTGAAAGTGCAGCAGGATAGGAAATCATCAGTAGTGATAAAAGGTACCACCTGCCATGGACCATAGCATCACTTGCGGAGTAAGTATGTATATGTAGATATACACAAAGATATCTACTTCCAGTTCATGCAAATCACTTTTATTTGTTTGCAGTTGCGTAGTATGAGTTCTTGCAAGATGAAGAGTGCAGTTATTGGATATGCATGTCCCACAATTATCCTCAATGCATCTGGCTGTTTGAACCTTTTTCCAATATACTTGTGTCACTAGCAAACATTACAGTTTTTGAAGAGTCCTCTTGTGTCCTCAGTAAATCATTTATTTGGACCAAGAAAGGCAGCGGACCAAGGTTCGAACTTTGTGGCACATCATACTTGATATTTCCTCACTCTGAATTTAATTTTACTTGCATGTTAATTGCTAATGTGACCTCCTGTTTTCTATTGTAAAGATCTGACTCCATCCACACATGAATAATGCTTTTAATGTGATGCCACTTTAGTTTTCCTAGCAGCATTTAATGTCTGCAATGTCGGAGTCCTTGGAAAAACCACAGAAAATGCTAACATGGTATTTTTTGTCGTTTAATTCTACTAGAATTGACATTTGAGATCATGTATTGTATTCTCAGTCAAGAAACCTTTGCAGAATTTAAACTGAATTGTTCGTCCCTCATTGATGATGCAAATTATCAACAAATAAAACTTTTTTTGCACTGATATTAATTAGACCTCCCACATGAGGAATATCTTTGTCACTTGAACCATTCTCGATTCACTATGAGCAACTGTCCTGTATGCATGCCATCTTTCCGTATGTGCCACTGTCAGTAATAAATTCATATTAACTTCACTCAGTAACATCCAGCTAGATTCCATAAGCTTCCTGCCCCAGAATTCATAAAAGTTATTTTCATAAAAATGGTTGGTCTCCAAAATTTTACACTCCTGCTGAAAGTGACAACCTGTTCACCAGCATTGTGAAGCCTAGTGCAGGGTTGGCTTAGGTGACTAACAGCATAGGGGAGTTATGTAGGAAATTTTATGAAAGATGGTCAGATAGTGATTGTGGGTGGAGCAGGAAATAGTCTTGATAGAGACTGAGAATATGATGTAGGTGGTGACCTAGCAAAATTAGCTACTCATACTGGTGCAACTGTTTCAGCTTCATAATTGGTCTCATCTTAATTCTGCTGTTAGGCATATTAACATGGGGCTGGAGAAGGCACTGATGGCGGAGAGCATGGTTCACATTGCAGAGGTCCAGTTGAGTGTATCAACAGATCGAGTTTCACTAGGCATAGCCTGTACTTCAATCGGTATGGAAAGGGGAGGCTCTCAAGGCTTATAGGTGACAGAGTAGTGGGTGGTGGTGGGATCATTCATGGAAAAATTTCTGTAGGAGTTGGTGTTAGAGCTGCACCTTCTTTAGACTGAAGTCAGCTTAAAGGAAGTCCCTCTGACACAGTAATCACCTTCAGAGATGGTCAGGTATCCAAACAGAGAAGGAATTAGCATACTTCATCAAAATATAAGAGGTATTAGAGATAAAGTTAGTGAACTGTTTATAAGTGTTGACCCTGACACCATTGGTGTATCGGACCACCTCTTAAATAATTTGACAGTTCAGAGGTTTCCTTTACCAGGATACAGATTGGTTGGCTCCTTTTTCAAGGAGTTCTTTGTGGACTGGGGGAGTGGCTATGTACATAAAAATATTATTCCATTTGAGTCCGTAGATATCTCATAGCACTGCACTGAACAGGTATTCAAATATTGTGCAGGAGCAGTTGAATTTAGTGAAACAACTTCTAATGGTGTTGTTTATAGGTCCCCTAACTCTGACGTCAGAGTATTTCTGCTAAAGCTAACGAGGATTCTTGTTCAGTTTATACTAAGTACCATAAATTAGTTATATTTGATGACTTCAGTATAATTTTGTATATTATTGTACAAGAAAAAGGATGTTTATAGATCTCCTAAACTCATATGATCTGATGCAGCTGGGTTTTTTTCCCACCAGGGTGCAGGGGAAGATTAGCACAGCCAGACACATTGTTATGCATTCTTCATTACTAGATGGGTATTCTGTTAGTAAAAGGGTGAATGACCTTTCAGACCATGATGCACCAATTATTACACCAAAAGGCTTTTGTATTCAAACAGATGTCATATATATTTATAAACTACGTAGGAATGCTAACCCAATGGCAATAGAGAGTTTTTTTAAACGTTGTTAAGGAACAAGAGTAGTGGGATGTTTATAAAGCCAGTAACATAGATAACAAATTGATGCTTTCCTTGACACATTTCTCATGCTCTTTGAGAGTTTCTTTCCATTAGAACATTCTAAACAGGTAACTAGCAATGAAAGGCAGCCTGGATGGCTGACTAGGGCGATAAGAATATGAAATAGAACAATGTGGAAATTATATCAAAATGTTAGAAGTAGTCACAATCAAGCTACAGTACCCCATTACAAACACTATTTTAAGGTGCTTAAAATGTTATTAGGAAAGCACAGAGTTTGTGTACACAAATAGAATAACTAATTCACAGAGTAAAATTAAAATCACATGGTCAGTTGTGAAGGAAGTGCCTGGTGAGCAGCACAAGGTTGACGATATAGTCAGTTCATAATAAAAAATATTTATGTTATTGGTAAGTCAGATATATGCACAGTATTTAACTACTGTTTGCTGAGGATTGCTTATGACTTAAATAAAAGCTTAGTTTCTACAGGGAATCGTATAACTCTTTTGGAAAATGCCTTTCCGAGATTGATGTGTGAAATACTACTCTGTGATACTGACAAGAGAGAGACTGAGTCAATAATTAAACCACTGAAGACTAAGGACTCTCATAGATATGCTGGAGTGCCAAGCAGAATATTAAAGTACTGTGCTTCACATGTTAGCACTGCACTTAGCTATATTTGTAGTTTTTCCTTTAAGAATTGTCAGTTCCTCGAATGTTTAAAGTACTCAGTAGTAAAACTACTTTATAAAAAGGGAGAATAGGATAATGCTAACAATTTTACACTTATTTCTGTGCCATCACTGCTTGCTGAAGTTACTGAAAGGGCTGTGTATTTAAGGGTAATTGATTATTTTATATCACATTATTTGCTATCAAATGTACAGTTTGGCATTAGAAGTTGCTATATTCTCTTTTCTCTGTGAGGTTTAGACAAAAGGTTTTCAATGCTAGGCATATTTTTTGATTTAACTAAGGTGTGTGTCAATCACAAAATATTGGTACAGAATTTGGACCATTATGGAATATGGAGAGTAGCTCACAATTGGTTCACCTCTTACTTTAGCAACGGACAGCAAAAGGTCATTATTCGCAGTGTTCAGAATGGCTCTGATGAGGGGGACAGTCAAATGGGGGTTGTCCCAGGGATCAGTGTTGGGGCCACTCCTGTTCCTTATTTATATAAATGGTATGCCCTCCTAGTATCATAGGTAATTCTAAAATATTTCTGTTTGCTGTCGACACTAGCTTCATAGTAAAGGATGTTGTATGCAACACTGGCTCTGTTTCAAATAATGCAACTCATGACATAAGTTCATGGCTTATAGAAAATAAACTAACATTAGATCACAGTAAGACTCAGTTTTTACAGTTTCTGACACACAATTCAACAAAATCCAATGTTCTAATTTCATAGAATGGGAATATGATTAGTGAAACTGAACAGTTCAAATTTTTAGGTGTTCAGGTATATAGTAAACTGTTGTGTTGCTCAGACATGATTAACAGTAACCTCTAACTTCTCACAGATGACATAGTCATCTGTGAAGGAGTGCTGCCTGAAAGAACCTTCTTTTATATTAGTCTGATCTTGATAATATTTCATAGTGGTGCTAAGATTGGTAACTTACTTTAAATGTACAGAAATGTAAATTTAGCACATCACTAAACATAAAATATGATTAAAATATTAACAAGTCCCAGCTGGAACCATTCAACTCGTACAGATACCTAGGTGTAGCACTTTGTAGGAACAGAAATGTAGAAGTCACACTGGCTCAATTGTAGATAAAGCACATGGCAGAATCCAGTTCTTTGGAAACGCATTAAGCCTGCAAAGGGGATTGCTTACAAAACACTAATGCATACCATCCTAGAATACTGCTCAGGTGACAGGAAGCCTTTTCCAAATAGCACTAATAAAGGACATTGAGGGAGACAAAAAAGGGTAGTATGAATGGTCACAGGTTTGCTTGACCCATGGGAGAGTGTCACGGACCTGTGAAAAAACTGAAATGGCACATGCATGAAAACTGACACAAACTATGCCATGAAAACTTATTTCCAAAGTTTTGAGAATGAACTTTAATTGAGTAATCTAGGAGTATGTGGGTTTACCAAAAGTTATGATACCACCTGTCTGCTTTGCTGCATGACATTACCAAGATTGCAAACAGCCTTAATTCAAGCATACATAACATGGCAACCATGATGCCAGTCATTACCATGCATAAAAACATACACAACACAAAATATTTGACTACAGCAATAAAATGAATGAGGGGGGCGGGGGGGGGGGGGGGGGGGGAGGAGGACGAGGAGTAGTTAAATATATTATTATGACAAATATTAATCCAAAAATCAAGCACACAAATTTCTCAACATTCAACAGGACCAAAAAAAACAGAAATCATTGTTATTGTAAATTTTGGTTGACCTATACAGCATTAACAAAGCCCTGAAGCCAGGAACCCATATGCAACTCAACTCAGATATCTAACACCAAAAATTTCACTTGACGGGGGTGGCGACTGGGTTGTGGTAACAAGCTGGCTGGGGTGGGGAGAGAGAGGGTTAGTATGGTGGGATTTGTGGAAAGTGAAATGCTGCAAGTTAGATGAAGAGCAGGGGAGAGTGGGGGAGACTGGGGCAGTGCGAGGGTGGGGAGAGGGAGAGTAGCAGAAAAGGAGAGAAATAAGAAGACAGGTGTTGTGGTGGAATGACAGCTGTCTAGTGCCGAAATGGGAACAGGGAAGGTGCTGGATGTGTGAGGACAGTGACTAATGAAGGTTGAGGCCAGGAAGATTGCGGGAATGTAGGATTTACTGCAGGGAAAGTTCCCACCTGTGCAATTCAGAAAAGATAGTATTGGTGGGAAGGGTCCATATGGCACAGACTGTGAAGCAGTAATTGAAGTGAAGGACGTCATGTTTGGCAGTGTGTTCAGCAACAGGGTGATCCACTTATTACTTGGCCACAATTTGTCAGTGCCCTTTCATGTGGACAGACAGTTTGTTGCTTGTTATGCCTATATAGAATGCAGCACAGTGGTTGCAGCTTAGGTTGTTGATCACATGACTGGTTTCACAGGTAGCCCTGCCTTTTATGGGATAGGTGATGTTAGTGACCAGACTAAAATAGGTGGTGATGGAGTCTACACACCACTACCAATCCCCACACTCCTACCTTCTACATGCTTCCTAAGATCAAAGACCTAACCACCCAGGACACCCCAATGTGGCCGGTTACTGTGCCCCCACTGAGACATCTCTGCTCTCATAGACCAACACCCAGAACCTACTCCCCTATATAAAAGATACCTTCCATTTCCTCCACTGACTGTCCACAGTTCCTGTCCCTTTACCACACAGTGCCCTGCTTGTCACTGTTGATGCCACCTCGCTGTACACTAACATTCCTAATGCCCATGGCCTTACCACTATTGAACACTACCTCTCCAAATGCCCGACAGATTCCAAACCAACAAACTCCTTCCTAGTCCCCACGACGAAATATGTCCTCACCCACAATTACTTCTCCTTTGAAGGCATTACCTACAAATAAACATGGGGTACGGCTATGGGCAGCTGCATGGCACCAACCTATGCCAACCTATTCATGGGCCAACAAGTGGAATCCTTCCTAAAACCCAGTATCCTAAACCCCTCACCTGGTTCAGATTCATTGATGACATCTTTGCTACCTGGATGGAAGGTGAGGGCACCTTATCCACATTCCTCCAGAACGTCAACAACTTCTCCCCCTTTTGCTTCACCTGCTCCTATTCAACCCAACAAGCCATCTTCCTAGATGTTGACCTCAACCTCAAAGATGGCTACATCAGTACCTCCATCCATCTCAAACCTACTAACCGCCAACAATACCTCCACTTTAACAGCTGCCACCTGTTCCATACCAAGAAGTCCCTTCCATACAGCCTAGCCACACATGGTCATCTCACCTGCAGTGATGAGGAGTCCCTCTCAAAATATACTGAGGGTCAGACAGAAGCCTTCAATGACTGTAATTATCCTCCCAACCTTGAACAAAATCAAATCTCCCATGCATTATCTTTCCAGTCTCCAAGTCCCATATCCAGCCACAGAGTAGCAATCTCCTTGTAACTCATTACCACCCAGGACTGGAGCATCTGAATTACATTCTCCGCCAGGGTTTCGATTACCTCTCATCAGGCCCTGAAATGAGAAATGTCATGCCCACTTCCTTCCCGTCCCTTTCACAGTGGTGTTCCACCATCCACTTAACCTACACAATATACTCATCCATCCTTACACAAACCCTACTTCCAATCCCTTGCCTCATGACTGTAATAGACATAGATGCAAGACTTGTCCCATACATCCCCCCCCCCCCCAATCACCACCTATTTTAGTCTGGTAACTAACATCACCTATCCCATCAAAGGCAGGGCTACCTGTGAAACCAGTCATGTGATCTACATGTGATCTACAACCTAAGCTGCAACCACTGTGCTGCATTCTATATAGGAATAACAAGCAACAAACTGTCTGTCCACATGAAAGGGCACTGACAAATTGTGGCCAAGTAATAAGTGGATCACCCTGTTGCTGAACACACTGCCAAACATGACGTCCTTCACTTCAATCACTGCTTCACAGTCTGTGCCATATGGACCCTTCCCACCAATACTAGCTTTTCTGAATTGCACCAGTGGGAACTTTCCCTGCAGTACATCCTACAATCCCGTAATCTTCCTGGCCTCAACCTTCATTAGTCACTGTCCTCACACATCCAGCACCTTCTCTGTTCCCATTCCAGCACTAGACAGCTGTCATTCCACCACAACACCTGTCTTTTTATTTCTCTCCTTTTCCACTATCCCCCCCCCCTCCCCCTCTTCCCTGACGTCCATCCACCCTGCAGCACTTCACTGTCCACAACGCTCACCATAGTATCCCTCCCTATCCACATCCCAGCCATCTTGTTACCTCCACCCAGTCGCCACACCCATCATCATGCACTGATGCTGCTGCTCGCTGTGTGGTTTGTTGCCTGCAGAGACTGTGTGCGCGCGTGTGTGTGTCTTGTTGATAAAGGCCTTAATGGCCGGAAGCTTTAATTGTGAGAATCTTTTTGTTGTGCCTATCTGTGACTCAGTATCTCCACTATATGGTGAGTAGCAACGTCCCTTCTCATAATATTGTAACACGAAGAGAATGCTTCCAAGGGGGTTCCACACTCTCGAAGTGTTTAATAAAAGAATACTTTGTGCATTGTAGTCTGTATTGTGGCTTGTTAAAATCACACTATTAGCTAATTTCGGTCATGCAGTATTATCAAGAACATTCGGAAAATCATGTATTACATATGATGCTTGTTACTTTGTTAGGTTTTTTTTTTTTTTTTTTGGAACATATTTAAAACCAGCAATCACACTCAATCAAAACATACTCCAAGTGCTGCAGCCTGACAACTAAAACAGGTATTACGATGTTGTCACAGAAGAAGCACTTGCTTCCGAACATTGTAAACCTATCAATAGCTATGTGCAATTGACATCGATTTTAATAAAGCACAATACAGCCTACAACAGACAATATATTGTTTTATTGTCTAAAATAAAGTACACAGTAAAACAAACCAAAACTTTTCACACAAATAATATCAAAAATGTAACCTAATAAATTGTGGTAAAACAATATCCACAATACCTTCCAACGACACTAAAACACAGTTACCGAAAACTAACAACAAAAACCCTAAAATTCATGAAGGCTTGCATCATCATCGATTCAGACCTGCTCATAATTTTCCCCTCATATCTAATACAGACAAAGAAAGGAAAACACTATTCCTGTCCACAAAAAAC
Source organism: Schistocerca nitens (assembly GCF_023898315.1). NCBI lineage: Eukaryota > Metazoa > Arthropoda > Insecta > Orthoptera > Acrididae > Schistocerca > Schistocerca nitens. The sequence goes on from NC_064619.1 coordinate 654,696,911, forward strand.
ATACAGCACTAACAATACCAACCACAGTCAAGAGTCCATGACCCACAATACACAAACTAAAAGTAATTCTCTAGTGGACCAGCATAAACTGTTCCATGGACAACCTCTCAGACTCACCTAACAAAGTCAAATGACTAACAAAAGATACCTAACAAACAGTTTTGCAGCAAAAACCTCCGACACAAACGAGCACCACCAAATACTGCAACACATCATCTACAAAGACAATCTGATTCAAAAACACTGTGCCACTGTGATGTCACCCACCACAACAAAATAATATTATGGTTCTTAGCAGATGGGTAGATCACAACTTTCAGTTGACCCAAATACATTGCATTCCCTATTTATCACTCCCATTCGCATCATGAAAACAAGGTTAGATTAAGTACAGTGCACATGTAAGCATTTAAGCTATCATTCTTGTCATGCCTCATACTTAAATAAAACAGGAAAAGTTCCAATAACTGGTATAGTGAGAAGTAGATTCTACCATGCACTTCATAGTTGTTTGCAGAGTATGGACGTAGGTGTAGTTTGCAAAACAACAAGCTTTCAGAACTGGTTGAAAAAGTGATAAAAATTAACTGGTACAGAAAAATATCTCCCTTATTTGTATATCTCAATCCAAAAATAAAGTTATTATCTTGCATTAATTAAACATAACACGACAGATTGCTACTTACTGTAAAAAAAGACATGTCGAATTGCAGGCAGGCACAATTAAAAAGATGCCTGCATAAAGCTTTCAGATATAGCCTTCCATCAGTAAAAGAGAGAGAGAGACACCATTCACACATACAAGCAAGCATACCTCATGTGCACACGACCGACAACTTCAGCATCTCGGGCCAGAATGCAACTATCATGTGGGATACAAGCAGCAATATAGAGGGGGGGGGGGGGGGGCAGGGAACGGGAAGGCATAGAGGTGTATGGATGGGGAAAGAGACGAATGCTGTCTGTACAGACTTGACTGCCAAGAGGCGCAGTGTCAGGAGGTGGTTGGGCAGGAAGGTTGGGGGGGGGGGGGGGGGGGGGGAAGGGAGGAGAATAGGGTAACACGGGCAGATGCATTGGCAGAGGGCTGCATCCAAACAGGGTGGAAGATAAGAATGGGGACTATGTTGCTGTAGGTTGAAGCTGGGATACTTACCGGAGTAAAGAATGTGTTTGAAGTATAACTCCTATCTGTGCAGTTCAGAAAAGTTGGTAGCGGAGGGAAGGCTCCATGTGGCTCAGATAGTGAAGCAGCCATTGAAATCAAGTGTGTTCAATGGCTGCTTCACTATCAGAGCCATCTGGATCCTTCCCTGCACCACCAGCTTTTCTGAACTGCACAGATGGAAGTTATCTTTGCATCACATTCTCCACTCCTGTAACTATCCCAGCCTCAACCTACAGTAACATACTGTCCCCACACCCTTCACCCAAAAGTTTCCACCCCCTCTGTTCTATCATCTCCTCCCCATTCTCATTTCCCACCCTGTTTAGTTGAAGCCCACTGCCAATGCATCCGACTATCTTTCCCCCCTCCTCTCCTTTTTTGCTCGTTTTTCTTCCCACCTCCCTGCCCCACAATACCCTGATGCTGCGTCTGTTGGCAGTCTAGCTCCTGCACACTCCACCAGACAGTGTTCGCCTCTCTCCCCATCCCCGATATTCCTATCTAGAGTTTCCATTGTTTAATTTGGATCATCCATTTATGAATGAAGGCACCAAGATTATTCTTCTCTATAGAGGTTTTAACATTGTGTAATGGAGGTGAATAATTAAATTTAGTTTGCTCATTGAATAGTAAATATGGGGCAAAATTTTTTTAAATTGAGTAAGCTTTGCACTATTTCCCTCTTCTTGTGGGATGCCTACATATGTTATGGATTTATGGTTCTTGTTTAAGCAATTTGGCTTCTTTAATCTCCTGCTTCTATGGTGTTCTCTGAGCCTATTGTACATATTGATCCCCAAGTCTGTCCAGTACAGCAGTACTGACTTTTTTGCAGATCATCTTGTAAATCCCATTTTTCATCATGGCGTGTTGTTTATCTTTTGAATTGAAGGTAGATCTAAATAATGTCTGTGAGACAGAAAAACAGAGAAATCCTTTGCTTTTAAAATGTCCTACCAGAAATTTTGCCTATAATAGGTAAATTACACTTCTCTTTTTTTTCTCTGTTTGTATTTTTCACTGAGTACAGAAGAGATTTGGCTTGCATCTTCACTTTTATTGACAATGTTGTCAACAGTGTTTGACTCAGATTCATTATTTGTAGCTATTGATTTTACTGTATTAAGTTCTTAGACATAGTCTTGGGACATGGGGATAGAAAGGAGATGGTCAGTTATGTGATGGAATGCTGCAAGTTCGTACGCTGTTGAACACTGAGTGGAAGTTGGAATGAATATGTCAATAAAGGAGTCCTCTTGGTAAATTTTATATTTATGTTGCTTGTATTCTGTATGTTGATGTCTGGGAAATAAATATTGCAACCCCCTAACTCCATAATGACCTTTATTTTAGTATGGCACTGGTTCATGTTTTCTAAGAACTTTTGATCTAATGGAGACTTTCCACATACAGAGAATATCATTGACATATCTATACTAATACACACAGTGTACCAGTGGTTTGTTCTTAAGAAAATCCGTCTCTCACTTGTCCAGGAATGTTTCTTCTTGGAAAAAAGTAAGGATGAGCCCATTGCCAGACCGTCTGTTTGCTTATGATAGCTCCTTTGGAAGCAGAAATAATTTTGACTTAAACAACATTCTATTGTATTAACTTTGCTCAGCTGCTGTTCTGTATTAAGGTGGTGTAAATATAATGATTGTGACAATACCTATCCCATCTTTCCCAGGAGTGCTCGAGAGCAAGCTGCGTACATCAATAGAAATTAATTTTGCATTTGTCTCAATCTTAACTTCTGTTAACTTGTTTACTAAATCTACATTGTTCTTGAAGTTCAGTTTTTATTTATTTGTGCATTTTAATACTTTGTTTAGCATTCTTACTTTGAAAATGTGTATTCAATAGGTCACACAATTAAGGAGACCAGCAATAAATAAAAGTTTGAGTAACAAGAAAACCACTCTTATGCAATTGCAATACTGGAGGTGTTACTCAATTTCAAAATAACTACATCTTTTAATTCACTGACAGATACACAGAATGTCGGTGCAACATTACTCATCACATGATGACTGCCTACCATTCACTAACTAACAGGTTTACTGAGCACCTTAATAAGACCTTGGCCGACATGTTATCAATATTTGTCAATTTTGAGCAGGGAAACTTCACTCAGAACTGAGGACTGGAGAAACAACTGAGATCATTTCCCTTCCTAACAGTGTGAAAACATCCTCCTTTATTCTAAGCACTGGGTGATTAGAAGTACAGTGACATGAATATTTTAAGCCTTTTGATTTACAGTACATAAGTCAAAAGAAGTGTGAACAGTAGAAAGTAATTCCTTGACATTAAATGGGGTTGTGGGACCACATTTGGAGAGAACAATAATACAGTATTAAATATTACAATTAAACACTAACTACAAATGATGACAAACAACAGGCAAGTATAGAATGTACTCATTTTCACACAAACAAATATTTAATCTGTTTTCATAATTGTATGTTTAACAGATTCTGTAGAGACAAACTGATAAATCAAAACAGAAAGAAGAAGGTGATAAATACTGATGAGAAGAGGTACAGCTATTTGATTGATACAGAAATGTGAACCAGGTAACAATTCACAGATGCGCAGTCTTACAATTAGCCCTTCTGGCTGCCCAGACTATCACATATACCACACTATTACATTAGTTCAAACCTTTATTTAATAGGCAGTAGTTAAGAATACACCACATTCAGTGAAATACTGTAATATTATACACAGTATATGCAGTCACTTTTATAAACACACTTGTATCCCTAGAATATCACTTAATATGATTATCTAACAAGGTATATTTGTCTCATCAGGTTTCTGAATTTGATGTGGTTTTCCGAAATGTTTACATCTTGAACTTATGACTGACAATACCGTGTGCACTACAGAAACAAATATAAGGCCCAGAAAACATGCTAAGAAAGCATAACCTGTTTTCTTCCAATTGAGAAGTGCATAAATATATGTGCGTCCAAAATTGTCAGTACCACCTGCAAGGTAGTAAATCCCATTGAAAACATAGTAAACCACTGTGAAGCACAGAGGCAAATACAAATGAGAAATCCTCATAGGATGTCCAACAATAAAGAGATCAATAATCATCATAATTCCATTCATGGCATGTGAAAGAATGTTCACTGCATCTAGTGGATGCTGTTCTGCAACAAATTTACAACAGACATACATGAACAAGATTAACGCACAGCATTAAGAACATAAATGCACATGAAAAAAAGCATATTTTTACATATAATTTATCTGTTCTTACTGCTGACTGCATCTTGATCATGATATTAGGTTGGTGCAAAAGTTTGTAATGTTTTACCACAAATTTAGTAAATACAAGAGATACACATAACAGAGACTTTAGTCATCAATAACATATTTTCCTTCACTATTTACAACAGTCTGCCAACACTTGGGTAACTTTTCACTTCTGTGACTTTAGAAATCATGTGGTTTTGAGGTGAAGAACTTTTTGAGCTATTTTCAGAGGGCATTTTCATCTGGAAAGGAAGTTCTTGAAGGTTGCCTGATAGAGAATAGAAATAATCATCTTGATGTTGATAATTCTTCCAGGTTATATGGCCATGGTCCATGGAATACTTCTATTCCTAACGATTCGTCCAATACTACATTGGACATCCTCAGAGGTATGGCTGGTCCTGTTGAGTAGAAGTATTCCATGGACCATGGCCATATAACCTGGAAGAGCTATCAAGAACAGTACCATCCAGTCGTGAAAGCCTTCATTGTATAATCATCTTGATGTTGAAGCTCTTTTGCCTGTGTTTGTTTTAACAATAACATATGTTTTTGAGTGGGGTCTGCCTTTCCCAAAACACAATTTTGTTTTTCTCCCAGACATGTTTCACTGCAGTTTCAGCATCATCAGTGGGTTTTTTATTATTATGGCTGTTAAACATAAGGAATGTTCTTTACTGTGTAAATACATATAAATATTAGTTTCTAAATCATAGTACAGGTTTTTGAAGAGCATATAAAATTGTGTATTCATACGTGTGGTTTTCCTGTCGTATTACGTTTTTACAGTGACTGTTTTTCTTAACAGTTTGTCACCTGCAACTATATACAACTTAATGTAGGCAAAACATTTACACAAAAACTACAATTTCTAAACTGTTATGGATATGCCCCGGTTTCATTTTTCACCATCTTCTTCATTGTCAAGTTCTATGTATTGAGTTGTCACTGTCATCTCAATCAGCCATTTAAGTGCACGGAACAGCATCCAGGAGAAACTACAGCACCCTATGTTCAAGACACCTTGGACCTGTGTAAAACAGTGGATCCTAGAATGAAGGAGGAAGATAAGGTTGCACATCTCATGAAGGGCATTGGTGAGGACATGTATCAAGCCCTTCTCCTGAATGAGGTTTCGACAGCAGACGACATCATAAAATGGTGCCGGTATATCGAGACAATGCATCAAAAAACAATTACACACAAGAAGTTTGAACGGCTTCAAAACATCACATCGATGTCTGTGGTGAAGAAAGCAACTGATTTCTCAAGTGTTCATCAGGTTTTGAAAGAGGAAGTTCAGGAGGCACTTTGATTGCACAGCGAGCAAAAAACCGAGATGCTTCAAGAGGTTATAAGGGAGGAAGTGAAACAGACATTGAACCCAATCTCTCGTCCTTCATTTCCCTTTAAAATGGTGAAAATGGCAAGACGCAGGTAAAGTTACTTTCCTACAATGCCGTGTGAGGAACCTGATTGGGCACCAAGGAAGACTGACCCAGAGAAGGTGAGATCTATAACAAAATTTCCTATTCCTAAAAGTATTAGAGATGTGAGAAGCTTCCTCAGATTATGTTCTTATTACCTTTGTTTTATCAAAGACTTTTGTATCAAAGCCAGGCCACTCCAGGAGTTGTTAAAAGCCTATGCTAAATTTATCTGGGGTGGTGCTCAACAAGATTCTTTTGATACGTTGCGAAAAGCACTGACGACTAACCCCGTACTTCGCCTGTATGATGAGAGAGCACCTACAGAACTACACACAGATGACAATGGGTATGGGATTGATGCTGTTCTAGTGCAAATTTCGGATGGAAAAGAGAAGGTTATAGCCTATTCTTCTAGGACACTTACAAAAGCCGAAAGGAACTACTCAACTACAGAAAGAGAATGTCTTGTTGTGATCTGGGACATATGCAAATTTTGGCAGAATCTCTACGGAAGGCCATTCACAGTTGTTATAGACCATCATTCACTTTGTTGGTTGACAGGTCTTAAGGATCCAACAGGACGACTTGCCATGTGGGCACTATGTCTTCAAGAGTATGACATTACCATAGTGTACAAAAGTGGAAGAAAACACCAAGATTGTCTCTCAAGAAACCCTGTGCAAGACCATCAAGATTTTGATGAAGATAGTGAATGTCTCACTGCACTCCAGGATCTCTCTGCTGAGCAGAAGGATGCCAAAACATCTCAAATTATGCTTGCCTTAAATCAGTCAGAGGATGTGAAAGGACAATTTATGGTATTTAATGGATTATTTTGCAAGAAAAACTTTGATCCGTTTGGAAAGAGGTGGCTACCAGTCATTCCTAAATACATGCGCTTAGACATTCTACAGAAATTCCATGACACATCTGAGGCTGGACATTTAGGATTAATTAAGACATACGATAGGATCTGCAAGAGATTTTTCTGGTCCGCTTTATTTAGGAGTGTCCGTCACTATGTGTCGCACTATTGAGAGTGCCAGAGGAGAAAGGGTGTTCCTCAGAAACCACCTGGCAGGCTCATACCAATTCCACCAGCCAAAATGCCTTTCCAGCATGTTGGGATTGACCACCTCGGATGATTTCCCATGTCTGCTAGTGGCAATAGATGGATTATTGTTTGTACTGATTATCCGACATGCTATGCCATTACAAACGCCGTGAAAACAGCCAAAGCATTTGAGGTAGCCAACTTCACTGTGGAAGACACTATATTAAAACACGGTGCCCCAAGGTAATTAATTATGGATCGAGGGAAAGTTTTTCAATCAAATCTTGTGACAGAGAGAAAATGTCGGTGCAACATTACTCATCACATGATGACTGCCTACCATCCGCTAACTAACAGGTTTACTGAGCACCTTAATAAGACCTTGGCCGACATGCTATCAATATTTGTCAATGTTGAGCAGAGCAACTGGGATGAAGTGTTATCTTTCGTGACGTTTGCTACTACAACACTGCCAAACAAGACACCACAGGATTTACTCCATTTTTCCTGGTGCATGAGCGTGAGGCAGTGACGGCAATAGACATTGTGTTTCTGTTGCATCCTGATGACGTGGACAATGACATCAGGCAGGTGTTAACCAGAGCTGAGGAAACTCGGCAGCTAGCTCAACTTCGCATGCTGCAGGCACAAGAAAATGATCGCCGAAGGTATGACGCAATCCACCGCCCTGTTGTCTACCAGCCTGGTGACCTCATCTGGATCTATCATTCCTGTTCGGAAGGTTGGTCTCTCTGAGAAGCTCCTCAGGCACTACTTGGACCTTATAAGGTTGTAAGACAGTTGTCTAATGTTACTTATGAAGTTGAATATTGCAACCCCAACATAATACGGCGAAAGATCAGAGATACGGTCCACGTCCTTCGAATAAAGCCCTATAAGGATCCGGCAACCCAGGGTAAATTCAAAGCTCCAGCATCAGGCAAAAAGGGAAAAGGTGACTAAGATCATGGTGGCAAAGGAAGTTCTAAGAAGATCATTGCCAGGGTGAACATCAGTCATCGGGAGTCGGAGTATGCAGGACCGATGACTCATTGCCGGACTAGGAGGACAGAACACCGAGACGCTGTTCTCTTGATGAGGGAGCAATGTCACAGAAGAAGCTGAGAAGAACAGCCTTGTGGTATAGTGGTTATGATACTAGACTGTTGCATGGAGGGTCGTGAGTTCAAAACCCACCTGGACTGTTAAAATTTTAATTTCTCTATTCCATTCCAGTACATTCTAGAAGCATCCACAACTGTCAAGAATCATTGTACTGGTATGTTCTGTAACTGTATGCACTATATACTGTATGTGTTCTGGTCGGAGGCAGTTCGCTCCGTGCTCTTGTATGTGCGAGTGCTGAATAAACCTTCGTTAAGTCATTCATCTCATTACACCTTCTTCTATGTGACAATATATTTCAATATTTAAAACAAAATCCCTGTTTTAACCACAAATCTATTGTAGCGATAGGTGATTGAAAACTTTTTACTGGTAGCGTATGTTTGTAAAATGGCAGTATCTGTTGGAATCTGGTAGAGAAAAGTCCAAGGAGTCTGGAGAGCAAGTGCTTCTATCACATAAAATCAATAAACGTATGGTGTGTTTGAAAGCTACTTGTGTTGTGTTGGTTCAAGGCAGTTCTCAAGTTCTGTTACTAGTCAGCTATACTCTTCATTTAAGCTTATCATCAATGTGCCTTAAATACTCTTACATAGGCCACACCCTGCAATTTATTTCTTCCAGCACAACTTCAACTATGGAAAGCCACTGATAAGTCAACCGACTGCCATGTCATCTTCAGTCATTCACCATCAGATGTGGTATGGAAGGGCACAGAATCATCACACTGCACTCTTAGCCATTGTCGATGCTTCGATCTTTGATACACTACCTCTCAATCCTGTAGTGCCTCAATGGCATTGTGTGGTTCAGTGCCCCCCCCACGGAGGAAACATCTCTGGCATACCAGAAATTTAACCTGGGTCCTCCGCATGGGAGTCTGTCTCTTTGACCACTAGGCTGCAAAGGCTGCCCACCTTGAACTACAGTTTTCAGTAAAGATTCATGCTGTAACATACGTTCAATAATTCTTTGATTCATAATATTCTTTACTGAGCATTTTTACTTGCTAATTCCTTAATCATTCTGTGAATCATTCAAGTTGATCTAATAGAATCTTCTCTTAATTTATACTTGAAAGGACTTCAACACTTCTGCCTTTCCATTTGTTCTTATTTTGTACCAAAACATAGGTGTTGGAACCTTTTTATGGTATCATGATCTGTATTTATTATGATAAATGGCTGTTTTTTTTCCAAAACCCCATTTCTTTCTAGTATGTACGTATGTGTGTGTCTGTGTGTGTGTATGTATGTATCTATCTATCTCTATGTGTGTGTGTATGTGTGTGTGTATGTATGTATGTATGTATGTATGTATGTGTGTGTGTGTGTGTGTGTGTGTGTGTGTATGTATGTGTGTATGTGTGTGTGTATGTATGTGTGTATGTATGTGTGTATGTATGTGTGTATGTATGTATGTGTGTATGTATGTATGTATGTGTGTATGTATGTATCTATGTATGTATCTATGTATGTATCTATGTATGTATCTATGTATGTATCTATGTATGTATCTATGTATGTATCTATGTATGTATCTATGTATGTATCTATGTATGACTGTACGAACTCTCATCTTCCTATTTTATATGTTCTACTTTTGAAAGAGCATTTGTCTACCTCTTGAGGTGTCTTTGTCAAAGTTTAATATTTAGCCACCCAGCATGCCCATTGGTAATTACAAAATTCCTTTAGTTTTTTTATGTTTACATACTAGTTACAATGCACCAAAATAAGTGCAGTGGTAGAGGATATAGGTTCCTTGTGCAAGGATTTCCACAAAGTAGGATCATGTGATGATAATGGGTGGAGTGGGAAACAGTATTGATAGGGATCAGGGCTACAGTATTGAGTGTGACCTGGTGAAAATAGCCTCAGCAATGACCCATACCAGTACTGGGCTGGTGCCTGCTTTCGTGCTGCATGATCAGCCCCAGTTGAACTCCTCTGTCAGGAGGGTAAATATGGAGTTGGACCAGTTGCGTAGGGCAGCCACTCTGTCAGACATTGGATTGCTTCCTGTCGAGGCTATTGATAGGGGGGATTTCACAAGGCATGGCCTACACCTCAATAGGAAAGGGAAGGGTAAACTGGCAGGGTTGTTAGTGAAATCCATAAGGGGGGAAACTAGTACTCATGGATGTACCTCGTTTTTAGACTAATATCAGTGTCCAATGAGAAGTTCAGGCAGGCAGGTGCTAAAGAGGTCCAAAACTCTCAAAATTCTCACAACAGGAAAGTAAATAATAATGTTACCATTTTTCAGCAAAATATTCCGGGATTGAAGAATAAAGTAGATGAACTCCTGGTTTGTTTAGATGACATTGAATCTGATAATGTAATAGATATACTATGCCTGTCTGAGCATCACACTGTGTCTGATATGGAAAAGGTAAATATCAGTGGTTATAAACTGGCTGCACATATGAGTAGAGAGAATTAGGTGAAAGGAGGAGTTGCCATATATGTCAAAAGTTACCACTGTCATAATTGTAACAGTATATAGGTCCCCTTCAGGGAACTTTCATTTACTAATGGAAAACTGGGATGCCTTGTTGTGCTATCTGTCAGATAGGGGAAAGCAAATTATTATTATTTGTGGGGACTTCAATGTTGATTCACTGAAAGAGTGTAATAAGAAGAATGACCTGGAAGTCTTGCTCTGTTCTTTCAATTTGACATCTGTCATTAATTTTCCTACTCGGGTAGTAAAGGACAGCAGCACATTGATAGATAACACTTTTATAGACCATGACATGTTTAAAAACATAAATTCTTGTCCTGTTGAGAATGGGCTTTCTGATCATGATGCTCAGCTAATTACAGTATATGACATAGCTCCATTCAGTAATTCAAAACTACCCTCCAAAGTTGTGCATTCAATTAATGACTTAACAATTAGAAATTTCAGAGAAAATCTTCAGCAGTTAGACTGGGATGAGATGTACAAGGAACCTGATGCTAATTTAAAATATAACTTATTTCATGATACACTTGTAAGAGAATTTGAAAACTGTTTCCCCAATAAAGTAGTCAAATCTAATTATAAGAAACCATGCAAAAAATCTTTGCCTACTAAAGGAATAAAAATATCTTGTAGCCACAAAAGGGAACTGTAACTAACAACAAGAAAGAGTAATGACCCAGAAACAGCCAAATATTATAAAAACTACTGTGCTACATTAAGAAAGGTTATTAAAAAGTCCAGAAGCATGTGCATCATGTCTGAGATTAATACCTCTGATAACAATATCAAAACAATTTAGAATATTATTACAAGGGAGACATGGCAGCCAAGAGTACAGGACGATTGCATCACCATCAAAGCGAATGGAAACTTGATAAACAACAAGCCGGAAGTCTAAAACATTTTGAATAATCATTTTTTAAATGTTGTAGAGAAAATAGGATCTAAATGTTCATTAGAAGAAGCAAGGCAGTTAACGGAAGAGGCCTTACCCACACCATTTGATACAATTGAAATTTCACCCACCTCTCCTGCTGAAATTAGGAAACTCTCTCAAGAATAAAAGCTCACATGGAATTGATGGCATTTCCAGCGGGATAATAAAAGCTTGTTCCCAAGAAATAAGTGGGATTCTTAGCCACATATGTAATAGCTCTCTGAAGCAGGGTATGTTCCCAGATAGACTGAAGTATGCCATTGTTAAACCACTGCATAAAAAAGGGGATACGTCTGATGTCAACAACTACCGCCCAATCTCTCTTCTGACTGCCTTATCCAAAATTTTTGAAAAAGTAATGTATTGTAGAGTAGCTTCACACCTTTGTAAAAATAAAGTTTTAACAAAATGTCAGTTTGGTTTCCAGAATTGTTTTTCAACGGAAAATGCTATATATACTTTCAGAAACGAAATATTAAATGCTCTGAGTAACCGGAAGTCACCCGTTGTGATTTTTTGTGATCTATCAAAGGCTTTTGATTGTGTAAATCATGGAATACTTCTAGATAAGCTCAAGTACTGTGGTATGAATGGGACAGTGCTCCAATGGTTTAAATCATACCTAACTGGAAGAGTGCAGAAAGTTGAAATAAGCAGTTCACATAATATGCAAAAAACTGGTGATTTCTCAAACTGGGGAACAATCAAGAATGAGGTGCCACAAGGTTCAGTGTTGGGTCCTCTGCCGTTCTTAATATATATTAATGACTTGCCATTCTATATTCATGAAGATGCAAAGCTGGTACTTTTTGCCGATGATACAAATATAGCTATCACACCCAACAGACAAGAATTAACTGGTGAAATTGTAAATGATGTTTTTCAGAAAATGCATTATGTGGTTCTCTGAAAATGGGCTCTCAATAAACTTTGACAAAACACAGTATATACAGTTCCACACAGTAAATGAAATGACACCATTAATAAATATAGACTTTGATCAGAAATCAGTAGCTAAGGTAGAATACTCAAAATTTCTAGGTGTATGCATTGATGAGGGGTTGAACTGGAAAAAACACACTGAGGATCTGCTGAAACGTTTGAGTTCAGCTACTTATGCTATTAGGGTCATTGCAAATTTTGGCGATATACATCTGAGTAAATTAGCTTACCATGCCTATTTTCATTCTCTGCTTTCATATGGCATCATATTCTGGGGTAACTCATCATTGAGTAAAGGAGTGTTCATTGCACAAAAGTGTGTAATCAGAATAATTGCTGGAGCTCATCCTAGATCATCCTGCAGACACTTATTTATAAAGCTAGAGATCTTCACTGTAGCCTCACAATATTTATATTCACTTATGAAATCTGTTATTAACAATCCGAACGATTTCAAAAGTAATGGCAGTGTACATGGCTACAACACTAGGAGAAAGTATGATCTTCACTACTCAAGGTTAAATCTAACTTTGGCTCAGAAGGGGTTAAATTATGCTGCCACGAAAGACTTTGGTCACTTACCTAATAGCATCAAAAGTCTGACAGATAGCCATATAGCATTTAAAAGGAAATTAAAAGGATTTCTTAATGGCAACTCCTCCTAATCATTAGATGAATTTTTGGATGTAGTAAGTGGGTAACTTCCCCAAACCAACCCCCCTCCCCCCCCCCCAAAAAAAAAAAAAAAAAAAAAAAAAAAAAAAAAAAAAAAAGGGGGGGGGGGTCATGTAATATTTTGTGTAATGTAATATCTTGTATAGACACCTTTTATTAACCTGACATGTTCCACATCATTACATAGTGCCGTATTCATGATCTATGGAACAAGTACTAATCTAATCTACAGAAAGGAGAAACTGACATTTAGTGTAATAGTGCAGTTCATTCATCAGTACACACTCCTGGTAACAAATCCCTGTTCACTCAAATGTACAATATTTCTACTGCATCAGCCTCATATGTAGTTAATCACTAAAAATGTGTGACAGGAAAGCATTAGATTCCTTAGGTTATGGATCCACTACATAAAATCTGAACATTGAAGCTCGTGAAGGTGTCACCGTGGTCTTGAGTCAAATAACTGGTTTGATGCAGTTCTTGACACTACTCTTCCATGAGCAAGTCTTTTCATCTATGCATAACTACTGCAACTGACACACATTTGAACTTGCTAACTATAGTCAAGCCTCGGGCAGCTTCTACAATTTGTACCCCCCTTTATTTCCATCTACTACCAAAGAGACAATTTTCTGATGCCCCACGATGTGTCTATCAACTGATACCTTGTTTTAATCAAGTCACGCCACAAATTTCACTTTTCCCCCCAAATTCAATTCAGCACCTATTCATTACTCATTTTATATGCCCATTTAACCTTTAGCATTATTCTGTAGCACCACATTTCAGAAGGTTCTATTCCCGTCTTGTCTGCATCTGCTTGTCATCGATCTTTCGTTTACATATAATGCTCCATTCCAGACAAATGTGATCAGAAAATAATTCTGACATTTAAATTTATATTTCATGCTTATAAAATTTTGTTTTTATAACTTTTTCTTCATATTACCAGTATGCATTTTATATCCTCTCTACTTCGGCCATCAGCAGTTATTTTGCTGCCAACATAACAAAACCCATACTCTGCTTTTAGTATCTGATCCTTAATCTAATTCTCTCAGAAACATCTGATTATCCCAGTTTTACTTTTGTTGATATTTATCTTACAACCTCTTTTCAAGACACAACGAACTACTGACACACAGCACAGCAATGCAATGCATTTCACCACTATTACACTGATGATGATGATGATGATGATGATGATGATGATGATGATGATGATGATGATGATGATGATGGAAGCTATTGAATGCTTGGGATTATGAACAAATCCCATGTGGCAAGAAATCCATTAACCATTCATGCATTATTCATTCTGTTCAGTTTCTCGTTGAAGTCATTTGCTATTTCTGACAGAATTATAATATCACTGACAGACGTCAACCTTTTAGTTTCTCCTCCATGAACTTTAATCTATTTTCCAAATTTCTCCTTGGTTTCATTCACACATTACTCAATGTATTGATCACATAACACTAGGGGTATTTTACAGCCTTATTTTACTTAATTCCAAGCCGATGCCTTCTTTCATGTCCTTCCACTCATGTAACTGCTTTCTTATTTCTATACAATTTGCAGACATCCTTTTACACCCTGCATATTACCTCTGGTACCTTTAATAGTTCTCTAGTCAACACTGTCAACACATTTCTCTAAACCTACATATGTTATAAACGTCTGTTTTCCTTTCATCAGTCTATCATCTGAGGTAGGTCACACTGTCAGTACTGTCTTGAGTCTGCCTACATTTCTCTGAAACTCAAACTGATATTCCTCACAGTGAGCTTCTACCTGCCTTTTTTCCCTTCCATTCTTCTGAAAATAACTTTAAGTAAGTATTTTGCAACCACCAAACAGTCAAAAATCCAGGATGGAATGCAACAGTATTGTGGAAAGGAAAGTTGCTACTCACCATATAGTGGAGATGCTGAGTCTCAGATAGGCACAAGCCCTTTGTCAAAAATAGACCATGCGCACACACAAATGTGCACAAGCACATCTCCGACACACATTACTGCAGCCTCTGGCAGCTAAACCTACAATGCAAGCAACAGCACCAGTGGATGATGGGAGCGGGCAACAAGTGGGTGGGAGTAAGGAGGAGGCTGGAGCAAGGAGGGGAAGGGATAGCAGGGTAGAGGTGAGTGAAGTGTTGGTAGGGAGCACGGAAGGATAAGGTGGGGAGGGGGTAGGGCAGCTAGGTGCAATTGGGAGGTTAGATAGAGGGCATGGAAAAGATGGAAAGGAGGGGGGGGAGCAGTGGGAGGGGGGCAGAACAGGAGAGAAGTAAAAAGACTGTTTGCATTGGTGCAATGAGTGCTGTGCAGTGATGGAATGGGAACAGGGAAGGGGCTGCATGGGTGAGAAAAATTACTCAAGTTGAGGACAGAAGGGCTACGGGAATGTAGGCTATATTGCAGGGAGAGTTACCACCTGCTCAATTCAGAAAAGCTGGTGTTGGTAGGAAGGATCCGTATGGCATGGTCTGTAAATCAGTCATTGAAATGAAGGATGTCATACTGGGCAACATGCTCTGCAAAGGGTGGTCCTCTTGTTTCTTGGCCACAGTTCATTCATGCAGACAAACAGATTGTTGGTTGTCATGCCCACATAGAATACAGCACAGTGGTTGCAGCTTAGCTTGTAGAGTACATGACTGGTTTCACAGGTAGCCCTGCCTTTGATGGGATGGGTGAGTTTTGTGACTGGACTAGAGCAGGTGTTGGTGGTGGGAGGCTGTATGGCACAGGCCTTGGATTTAAGTCTATTACAGGGATACAAGCCCTGAGGTAGGGGGTTGGGAGCGGGGGTTGTGTAGGGACGGGAAAGTACATTGTATAGGTTTGGTGGACAGTGGAATACCAATATGGGAGGGACATGGAGAATAGTGGGCAGGAAACTTCTCATTTCAGGGCTTGATGAGAATTAGTTGAAAACCTAGTGGAGAATGTAATTCAACTGCTCCAGTCCTGGGTGTTACTGAGTTATGAGGGGAATGCTCCTCTGTAGCTGGATGGTGAGACTTTGGGAGGTTGTAGGAGACTGGAAAGATAATGAATGGGAGATTTGTTTTTGTACAAGGTTGGGAGGATAATTACAGTCACCACATGCAACACTTCGACTTCGACAGCTGCCACCCGTTCCATACCAAAAAGTCCCTTTTCTACAGCCTAGCTACCCATGGTGTGCACTTGCAGTGATGAGCGGTCTCTCTCGAAATATACCAAGGGTCTCACTGAGGCCTTCAAAGACCATAATTATCCTCCCAACATAGTCCAGAAACAAACCTCTCATGCCTTATCTTTCCAGTCTCCCACAACCCTACAGTACGGGCACAGAGGAGCATTCTCCTTGTATGCAACTAAATTACATTCCAAAATGAGATTTTCACTCAGCAGCAGTGTGCGCGCTGATATAAAACTTCCTGGCAGATTAAAACTGTGTTCCCGACCGAGAATCGAACTCGGGACCTTTGCCTTTCGCGGGCAAGTGGTCTACCATATGAGCTACTGAAGCACAACTCACGCCCGGTACTCACAGCTTTACTTCTGCCAGTATCTCATCTATCTTCCAAACTTTACAGAAGCTCTCCTGCGAACCTTGCAGAACGTTTTTTTCTTTTGTCATCAGTCTACTGACTGGTTTGATGCGGCCCGCCACGAATTCCTTTCCTGTGCTAACCTCTTCATCTCAGAGTAGCACTTGCAACCTACGTCCTCAATTATTTGCTTGACGTATTCCAATCTCCATCTTCCTCTACAGTTTTTGCCATCTACAGCTCCCTCTAGTACCATGGAAGTCATTCCCTCATGTCTTAGCAGATGTCCTATCATCCTGTCCCTTCTCCTTATCAGTGTTTTCCACATATTCCTTTCCTCTCCGATTCTGCATAGAACCTCCTCATTCCTTACCTTATCAGTCTACCTAATTTTCAACATTCGTCTATAGCACCACATCTCAAATGCTTCGATTGTCTTCTGTTCCGGATTTCCCACAGTCCATGTTTCACTACCATACAATGCTGTACTCCAGACGTACATCCTCAGAAATTTCTTCCTCAAATTAAGGCCGGTATTTGATATTAGTAGACTTCTCTTGGCCAGAAATGCCTTTTTGCCATAGCGAGTCTGCTTTTGATGTCCTCCTTGCTCCATCCGTCATTGGTTATTTTACTGCCTAGGTAGCAGAATTCCTTAACTTCATTGACTTCGTGACCGTCAATCCTGATGTTAAGTTTCTCGCTGTTCTCATTTCTACTACTTCTCATTACCTTCATCTTTCTGCGATTTACTCTCAAACCATACTGTGTACTCATTAGACTGTTCATTCCATTCAGCAGATCATTTAATTCTTCTTCACTTTCACTCAGGATAGCAATGTCATCAGCGAATCGTATCATTGATATCCTTTCACCTTGTATTTTAATTCCACCCCTGAACCTTTCTTTTATTTCCATCATTGCTTCCTCGATGTACAGATTGAAGAGTAGGGGCGAAACGCTACAGCCTTGTCTTACACCCTTCTTAATACGAGCACTTCGTTCTTGATCGTCCACTCTTATTATTCCCTCTTGGTTGTTGTACATATTGTATATGACCTGTCTCTCCCTATAGCTTACCCCTACTTTTTTCAGAATCTCGAACAGCTTGCACCATTTTATATTGTCGAACACTTTTTCCAGGTCGACAAATCCTATGAAAGTGTCTTGATTTTTCTTTAGCCTTGCTTCCATTATTAGCCGTAATGTCAGAATTGCCTCTCTCGTCCCTTTACTTTTCCTAAAGCCAAACTGATCGTCATCTAGCGCATTCTCAATTTTCTTTTCCATTCTTCTGTATATTATTCTTGTAAGCAGCTTCGATGCATGACCTGTTAAGCTGATTGTGCGATAATTCTCGCACTTGTCAGCTCTTGCCGTCTTCGGATTTGTGTGGATGATGCTTTTCCGAAAGTCAGGTGGTATGTCACCAGACTCATATATTCTACACACCAACGTGTATAGTCGTTTTGTTGCCACTTCCCCCAATGATTTTAGAAATTCTGATGGAATGTTATCTATCACTTCTGCCTTATTTGACCGTAAGTCCTCCAAAGCTCTTTTAAATTCCGATTCTAATACTGGATCCCCTATCTCTTCTAAATCGACTCCTGTTTCTTCTTCTATCACATCAGACAAATCTTCACCCTAATAGAGGCTTTCAATGTATTCTTTCCACCTATCTACTCTCTCCTCTGCATTTAACAGTGGAATTCCCGTTGCACTCTTAATGTTACCACCGTTGCTTTTAATGTCACCAAAGGTTGTTTTGACTTCCCTGTATGCTGAGTCTGTCCTTCCGACAATCATATCTTTTTCGATGTCTTCACATTTTTCCTGCTGCCATTTTGTCTTAGCTTCCCTGCACTTCCTACTTATTTCATTCCTCAGCGACTTGTATTTCTGTATGCCTGATTTTCCCGGAACATGTTTGTACTTCCTCCTTTCATCAATCAACTGAAGTATTTCTTCTGTTACCCATGGTTTCTTTGCAGCTACCTTCTTTGTACCTATGTTTTCCTTCCCAACTTCTGTGATGGCCCTTTTTTAGAGATGTCCATTCCTCTTCAACTGTACTGCCTACTGCGCTATTCCTTATTGCTGTATCTATAGCATTAGAGAACTTCAAACGTATCTCGTCATTCCCTAGTACTTCCGTATCCCACTTCTTTGCGTATTGATTCTTCCTGACTAATGTCTTGAACTTCAGCCTACTCTTCATCACTACTATATTGTGATCTGAGTCTATATCTGCTCCTGGTTACGCCTTACAATCCAGTATCTGATTTCGGAATCTCTGTCTGACCATGATGTAATCTAATTGAAATCTTCCCGTATCTCCCGGCCTTTTCCAACTATACCTCCTCCTCTTATGATTCTTGAACAGTGTATTCGCTAATACTAGCTGAAACTTGTTACAGAACTCAATTAGTCTTTCTCCTCTTTCATTCCTCGTCCCAAGCCCATATTCTCCTGTAACCTTTTCTTCTGCTCCTTCCCCTACAACTGTATTCCAGTCGCCCATGACTATTAGATTTTCGTCCCCCTTTACATACTGCATTACCCTTTCAATATCCTCATACACTTTCTCTATCTGTTCACCTTCAGCTTGCGACGTCGGCATGTATACCTCAACTATCGTTGTCGATGTTGGTCTGCTGTCGATTCTGATTAGAACATCCCGGTCACTGAACTGTTCACAGTAACACACCCTCTGCCCTACCTTCCTATTCATAACGAATCCTACACCTGCCATACCATTTTCTGCTGCTGTTGATATTACCCGATACTCATCTGACCAGAAATCCTTGTCTTCCTTCCACTTCACTTCACTGACCCCTACTATATCTAGATTGAGCCTTTGCATTTCCCTTTTCAGACTTTCTAGTTTCCTTAGCACGTTCAAGCTTCTGACATTCCACGCCCCGACTCGTAGAACGTTATCCTTTCTTTGATTATTCAATCTTTTTCTCATGGTAACCTCCCCCTTGGCAGTCCCCCCCGGAGATCCGAATGGGGGACTATTCCGGAATCTTTTGCCAATGGAGAGATCATCATGACACTTCTTCAATTACAGGCTGCATGTCCTGTGGATACACGTTACGTGTCTTTAATGCAGTGGTTTCCATTGCCTTCTGCATCCTCATGCCATTGATCATTGCTGATTCTTCCACCTTTAGGGGCAATTTCCCACCCCTAGGACAAGAGAGTGTCTTGAACCTCTATCCACTCCTCCGCCCTCTTTGACAAGGCCATTGGCAGAATGAGGCTGACTTCTTATGCCGGAAGTTTCGGCCGCCAATGCTGATTATTTATCAAAATTTAGGCAGTGGCGGGGATCGAACCCGGGACCGAAGACGTTTTGATTATGAATCAAAGACGCTACCCCTAGACCACGGGTACATCCACTAGCACTCCTGAAAGATAGGATACTGCGGAGACATGGCTTAGCCACAGCCTGGGGGATGTTTCCAGAATGAGATTTTCACTCTGCAGCGGAGTGTGCGCTGATATGAAACTTCGTGGCAGATTAAAACTGTGTGCCCGACCGAGACTCGAACTCAGGGCAGTTGCCTTTCGCGGGCAAGTGCTCTACCATCTGAGCTAACGAAGCATGACTCACGCCCGGTGCTCACAGCTTTACTTCTGCCTGTATCTCGTCTCCTACCTTCCAAACTTTACAGAAGCTCTCCTGAGAACCTTGCAGAACTAGTACTCCTGAAAGAAAGGATACTGCGGAGACATGGCTTAGCCACAGCCTGGGGGATGTTTCCAGAATGAGATTTTCACTCTGCAGCGGAGTGTGCGCTGATATGAAACTTCCTGGCAGATTAAAACTGTGTACCCGACCGAGACTCGAACTCGTGACCTTTGCCTTTCGCGGGCAAGTGCTCTACCATCTGAGCTACTGAAGCACGACTCATGCCCGGTGCTCACAGCTTTACTTCTGCCAGTAAATTACATTGTCTGTCAAGGTTGCAAAAACTCTTGTCAAGCCCTGAAATAAGAAATGTCCAGTATCCTTCACACCCCTCCTACAGTGGTATTCCACCGTTCACGGAACCTACACAATATACTCATCCATCCCTACACAACCCCTGCTCCCATCCCCTTACCTCATGGCTCATATCCTGTAATATGACCTAGAACCAAGACCTGTCCCCATACATCGTCCCACCACCACCACCACCACCACCACCACCTACTGTAGTCCGGTCACTAACATTACCTATCCCACCACAGGCAGGGCTATCTATGAAACCAGTCATGTAATCTACAAGCTAAGCTTCAACCACTGTGCTGCATTCTATCTGGGCATGACAGCCAACAAGCTGTTGTCCACATGAATGGTCACCAACAAACTGTGGCCAAGAAACAAGGTGACCACTCTGTTGCTTAGCATGCTGCCCAACACAACAGCCTTCATTTCAATGACTGCCTCACAGCCTGTGTCATATGGATCCTCCCCACCAACACTAGCTTTTCTGAACTGCGCAGGTGGGAACTTTCCCTGCAACATATCCTACATTCCCATAACCCTTCTGCCCTCAACCTTCGTTAGTCATTTTTCTCAACAGTACAGTTCTGTGTTCCCATTTCAGCACTACACAGCCCTAATTCCACCAATAAACCCAGTCTTTTCTCTTCTCTCCTTTCCTGCTATCCATCTCTCCCCTGCCCCCTGTCTAACCTCTTGAATGCACCTTGTGAGAGACTTTTTTTTATGCCTATCTGCCACTCAGCATGTCCACTATGTGGCGTGTATTTTGCAACCATGATGTATTAAAATGATGATTCAGTAATATTCACATTTCTCTGCTCTTCTTCAGAATTGGAATTGTCAAATTCTTCTTTAAGCCAGGTGATAAATTAGCCTGTCATTACCTGTCTTGCATAACAAGAGGGATAGTTTTGACATGGTATGTTCACCAAAGAATGTCAATATTTCTGAGGGAATATCAGCTGCTCCATGTGCCTTGTTTCAACCAGAGTCTTTCTGAATTCTGTCGAGTTCTTTTCACAGATCATGTCTCATCTTGTCTTCTTCTAGCCCTCTTCTTTTCCATGATATTGTCTTCAAGTTTGTTTCCCCTGCATGCGATTCCTATACAGAGTGGTCCAAAAAATGTATTCATTGTTTAAAAGTCCATGACTGGCAAACTAATTGATGGAGTTGTCTCATCTTTGGTAGTGTAATAGTTTGTAGTTCCGGCAATCGCCACACAAGCATTGTATTGCATTGTTTTGCTTTGTCAGATGACAGTCGCCATATAGTCAGTGTTTCGTTCTTAGTTGCACCTAGTTACTAGAGTGAACATGGCTGGCGCAAGGCTTACATTCAATGAAAGGAAGTCATTTTTGAAGTGGTATTTTAAGTACGAAAACATTAATGAGGTTCAACAGCAATGGCAAAATGAGTATCAAACAGAGCCACCGACACGTTTAACGATTCGTCGCATTCGAGACAAATTTGAAGCCGAAGGCTGTGTTAAAGATGTACACAAACAACGATCTGGACAACATGTAACAGTAATAAGTCCGGCTAACTCCAGTCATGTGTTACAACACTTCACTAACTCACCATAGAAGTCTGTGAGACAGTATGCCTGTGAAACTGGAGTGAGCCACTCAAGTGTTCGGCGAATTTTGAAGACAGCAAAGTGGAAGTGCTACATCCCACGGTTGCTACATGCAATGAATGAGGACGACCCAGATCGTAGAATGAAGTACTGTGAGTGGTTCACTAACATGGTGCGCAACGATGAAGAGTTTGCAGAGATGATTGTGTGGTCTGATGAGGCACAGTTCAAACTCAATGGTACAGTAAATCACCACAATTGCATCTACTGGGCCACCAGACATCCCAATGCCCATGTAGACAAAGCCATGAATTTGCCACGAGTAAATGTGTGGTGTGGGTTGTCTTAGCGGGGCTTGATTGAGCCATTCTTCTTTGACAGCACAGTTATCGGTGAGGTGTACCTTCAGAAGCTTCAGACATCCATTTTACCTGCCATCCGAGACTTGTATGGAGACAGAGGAGTTTACTTTCAACAAGATGGTGCCCTAGCCTGCTACCAAAATCGTGTTAGGGCGTATCACGACGAAAATCTACCAGCAAGATGGACAGGCCATAGAGGTGCTGTGGAGTATCCACCACATTCCCCAGACCTAACTCCTCTGGACTTTTACCTGTGGGGAACACTAAAGGACATCGGTTATTGACAAAAGCCACACACAATGGATGAACTTCGAGAATCCATCATACATTCATATGCAAATATCCAACTGAACATGTTGCAGTTAGTAGTTTGTGCTGCAGTTCGGCGGCATCGTTTGTGTGTGGATGTTAATGGTGACCATTTCAAACACCTACAGTGATATCTGTAAGTTGGACTTTAAGCAACACTTTCACCAAAAATGAGACAACTCCATCAGTTAGTTTGCAAGTTATGGACTTTTAAACAGTGGATTTTTTTGACCCCTCTGTACAGTCCTTCCACATTTTGGACTTCCATTCTTTGCTTAGTACTCTTTTTCCATCTGAGCTATTAATATTCACACTGGTAATTCTCTTTTCACCCAAAGGCCCCTATAGTTCTCCTATCCATCTCATTCCCAAGCTATTCCTGCTCTGTTATTTTCCATTTACTGTCATTCTCATTTTTATCTGCATTCCCTTTGACCTGCTTCATTTGCAGCTTTTTAATAAATTTTCTTTTCACGAATGAAATTCAATATATTGTGTGCGTTATCCAAGGATTTCTTATCTAATGCTGTGGTGCCTTCACTATTACATTTCTCAGAGTAAACCATTTGTCTTCTATTGTATTTCTGTCCTCTGTTTCAGTCAATCACTACTTAATGCCCCCTTTGAAACTATCAACAACCTCTCATTTTTTAACATATCCAGGCCATATCTCATTTGCTCTCTACAGCATATCCAGCTATCAAGTTAGTGTAATGCCAAAGTAAGACAAGAAACATTGGGGAAGGGCCTTAGAAGGTCCCCAGCATTTAGACAGCAAATGTTAAATTATCAGTTTGTAGTTTCAGTGTTGATGGCCTTGTGGAGGTGCACACAGCTAAAAAATGGTAGTACATTGAGCACTAGCAGTGGGAACTCTATCACTAGTCATCACAGGGAACAGATGCATTGAGCAATGCTCCTCAGTGAAATAGCCCCAGTACTATGCTTAAACAGGCAGATGGTAGAGATCTGAAACTGAGTAGTAGCCCAATATTGTGGTTTCCATACATTGGATACCAAGGTGCTGCTGTTACACCAATGGCATAGTGGCTTCCTTCCTTCCTGTTGTAGGTCTGCAAGTATGGCAAGTCTGAAAGCAATGTGCTGAGGTCACTTGCTGCTTCTTGTTTCATTTCCTCTTACTGAAGCATGCAAGAGAGTAAAACAATGATGTGTGGAAAGTGAGTGCACATCTTGCTGTTTTAGTGTATCAGTGACAGGTTGTAAGTGACTAGCTCTTGGGATCATATGGCCACTAATGAAGCTGTACTGTGGGGCTCTGGAGGGTGTAAGACAAACATTAAGTAATGTAGTGCATGAAGTTAAAAAGTGCTCCATAAGAGGAAAAGTGATGTCTGGTACAAACTGAATGTTACAGCCCACACTTCAGATGGAAAAGAAACTTACACCAGTTTGTAATTTCACACAAAACTAATTCATAACAACAAATATGCACATACAAGATCTATCCATTGTGGGCTGAACCACTGTTTATGCTTTATTAGTCTCTTGGTTTTTAGTGATTCAAAACTGACTAGTTTGTCACACAAAAAGTTTGACACATAGGCAAACAGATGTTTTCACTTCTAAATCATTCCCGAATAGCCTGCTCACCTGCAGATGGTACATCTGCAGTGACTAGAACTCCCTTACCCAGTATACTGAAAGTCTGACCAAGGCATTCACAGGCAGACACTGTCCTCCAAATCTAGTTCACAGACATGTTTTCCACACCATATCATCATCACATAACCATTATTCTCCCATTATCTTAAAGAAGCAGCAAATGAGCAGCCTCATCATCACCCAGTGTCACATTGGAATGGAACAACTGAACCATTTTCTTTTCCAGGGTTACGACTATCATTGTGCACAGAAACAAGGAACATCCTACCCACAAACCTTCCCACCCCTCCAAAAGTGGTATTCCACTGCCAACCCAAAGTAACCAATGTCTTGGTTCTTCCCTTTGTCACACTGAGTCCCAGTCCCTGGCCACAAAGCACAAATCCCTGTGCAAAACATGTTTGACGCATGATCTGATATTTTCTGAGTGTATTTGTAGGCTTGTAGAATTCTTGGGTGTCTGTCTGGGTCTCATCATAATTTTTCCACAATATTTCAGCAAACAGACTCATTGCCATCTTCAGGTGATCTGTGATAATTCCTGCTTCACTCTTGTCAGTGTCTTATACATGTTGTCAGTTATTGCCTGCATGACTCCACTCCTATCACAATCTGCAGTAGTTGTGAAAGTGGAGGCTCCATACTCTGGTGACAGTGTCCACACTATCACTGCAGGGTGCAGACCTCACTGTATGGGAATGTTTTCCTTTTTTTAGGCTCTGTGCAGGGTTTGATACCCGACTCAGCTGTAGGCCACTATCTTTGTTAATTACATCACCACTATCTTTGTTAATCAGATCACTTTGAACCATAGTTTTGATGGTCTCTTTAGTCACACAGTCCCAGGAGGAGGAGGATAGCCTTAAGTATATTAGTGTAGTTGTAGTATATCATACAGACAGTTTTTAAACTATTTTCAGCCATGGCTGATTTGATGTCTTGCACATTCAGTTCAATTCATACTATCAACCGTGCACACAGTTTTTTAGGGGTTGAAATATGTGTTTATCGAACCTAGTACTGTCAAGGTTTTAGGTAGTGGAATGTGTATTTCGTCCATACCACCATCGTGCACAGCATGATCTCCCTGGTGCTGTTGCCTGTGTTGAATTCTTATACTATGCACCTACTGCCTGCCTCTCCATTGCACATTCCTATCTCATGCACCTACTGCTTAAGGAAGTGGTTATAGTGTAACACTCATAACTATGCCATTCACCTTACAGATTATTGAAACTAAAATCTAGTGAACAATTATAGTACTGTTCAAAAGTTATTGAAATTGGCAATACTGAAATGAAAATTTATTAACTATTTATCAACCCTTGTTAAGAGTAGTGAATCTGTGCTTGCTGCACTTCTAGTATGCTCACCAGGATCATAGACTGCAGTCCAAAAGGAAATGGTGATACAGACAGCAATAGTGGCAGCTGTGGTGTGAATCGCCCAGTAAATTTTGTATTGCAGTGGCATTGTGCCACTAACATCTTCAGCTGTTACTAAATAAGAAAGAACAAAATTTTACATAAAGCTGGAAATTAACTCCTTTTATGATCGTACTTACCTGTTAACTAATAAATAATGTGTGTACCTGAAATTTGATGCTGCCTCTTCAGCTTTGCATTCAGAACAATAACTAGACAAAAAATAGCTTGAACTGTGCATAAAATTAAACCCCAGTTTGTGAGGTAGATTGGCCATTTCCAGATAGATATTATCACTCTTCCAGCTCCTGTTAAGGAGGCAAGTAAAGCTGCTACAAAGAATGCAGCCACAACCACTCGATAAAACACATATGTTCGTGTAATGCTCCGTTTCTGTTCCCACTGCAACACACACACACAAATAAATAAATAAATAAATGGCAATAACAAACTTTGTAATGGAAGAAAAGAACCTACTTGGGAGTGACATCTAGAGCAAAGGCAATCACTACTGATTGCTTTCCATTAAATGGAAAGGTATTTCCATGGACATAATCATCTGCATCCCTCCCCCACTCCCCCCCCTTCCCCATGATGTTCATAAAGTAGGAGGAAATACAAGCAACAGTGAATGTTTGGACGCGTCCTGGGAATGTACTCTGAAGGATTAATAGGAAAGACAATTGTTCACTATAAGCATTGTAGACTAGTTTTAATCCTAGTTTGGCACCAATTTTTAACTGTGACAAAAGAAAGAAACTGCATCAATTGTATATGACAAACATGAACAACATATAATGAGGAACAAGTTCAGTTTTGAGTAAATTCATCTTTTGCAGGGAATCAGCTGAAGGGCATCAACAAAACTGCACTAACTCGAACAAAAAATACAGAACCACAGAACACTTAATTCACTCTCATAAATGTCTTTAGTTGATGATGGAATGTAAGACTGTATTACATAGTTTACTAGTCACCTTCTTACAATAAGTAAGGCTTGCAGAAGTTGTTCTACAAAGTCTAGAAGATTACAAGAGAAATGGTGCCAGACTGAAGGTTTCAGGTTAAACTTTAGGAATGATCACATGTTCAGGTGTTTATAACAATGCCTAACAAATGCAAAGGATCACTTTAACATATTTAAGTAGCACATAGGTTTAGCGCACTACTTTTCCAATATCCAGAAACATAGCTGCATCATAATCAATAATTTAAGTGACAATTTCCATTTATGTTTCCTGTTGGTGGTGCATCCCTTTAGTCACATTATTTTGTAGGCTTAAAAACAACATAACTGAACAATAAGAACTTCCTTAAAACTTACTGGCCTAACTAAATTTTCAAGCAATACTATTAATAATAGTATAGGTGCTACTCACCATACAGCAGAGATGCTGACTCGCGGATAGACTGTCATAAAGGAGCAGCAACAGCAGTGCATGATAGGAGAGGCAACTGAATGGTGGTAGGAAGAGGCTTGGGCGAGGCGTGGGAGGGATAGCAGGGTATGGGTGGGGGAACGGTGAAGTGCTGCTGGGAAGCGTGCAGGGACGAGCTGGAGAGAGAGAGAGAGAGAGAGAGAGAGAGAGAGAGAGAGAGAGATAGAGAATAGGGCAGAGCTAGCTGCAGTTGGGTGGTTAGACGAGGGGGAGGGGGGGGGATTAGCAGAAGAGGAGAGAAGTACAGAGATGGTACATTGGTAGTGTAGGGGGCTGTGTAGTGCGGGCACAGGAACAGGAAAGTGTCTAGATGTGTGAGGACAATGACTAACAAATGTTGAGGCCAGGACAGTAATGTATATTGCACGGAGAGTTCCCACCTGCGCAATTGAGAAAAGCTGGTGTTGGTTGGAAGGAGCTGTATGGCATAGGCTGTGAAGCAGTCACTGAAATGAAGAATGTCATGTTGGGCAGCATGCCAAGCAACAGGGTGGTCCAGTCATTTTCTGGCCACAGTTTGTCAGTGGCCATTCATGCAGACAGACAGCTTGCAGTTTAGCTTGTAGATTACATGACTGGTTTCACAGATAGGTGATGTTTGTGACTGGACTGGAGTATTTGGTGGTGGGAGGACATGTGGGACAGGCCTTGCCTCTAGATTACTGGGATACATGAGGTATGGTGTTGGGAGAATGAGTTACGTAGGAATGGACGAGTCCAGAAATCCAGCAGGATCTCTAGTCTCTCCTCAAGTCCTTAGGCCCATCCCAGAACCCCTCCCTGGAGTCAATCTCTCTGCTCACCCCTACCAGTCCCTGCACTCCTACCTTCTACATGCTTCCTACAGTCCATAAACCTAACCACCCAGGACGCCCCATTGTGGCTGGTTACTATGCTCCCACTGGGATGATTTCTGCTCTCAGACCAACACTTTCAGCCTCTTACCCATAATCTACTCTTCTACATAAAAGATATCAACCATTTCCTCCACTGACTCCCTGTAGTTCCTGTACCTTTACCACACAGTGCCCTGCTCATCACTATTGATGCACCCGCCCCCAATAGCTGAGTGGTCAGCACGACAGAATGTCAATCCTAAGGGCCCGGGTTCAATTCACGGCTGGGTTGGAGATTTTCTCTGCTCAGGGACTGGGTGTTGTGTTGTCCTAATCATCATCATTTCATCCTCATTGACGCGCAAGTCGCCAAAGTGGCGTCAACTCTAAAGACTTGCACCCGGCGAATGGTCTATCCGACAGGAGGCCATAGTCACATGACATTCATTTATACTACTGATGCCACCTTCCTTGACACTAACATTCCTAATGTCCATGGCCTTACAGCTGATGAACACTAAACTTCCCAATGCCCGACTGATTCCAAACCAATAACATCCTTCCGAGTCACTGTGATGAACTATATCCTCACTCACATTTACTTCTCCTTTGAAGGCATTACCTACAAAAAAATCTGGAGTACAGCTATGGGCACCTGCATGACACTATACTATGCCAACCTATTCATGGGCCACCTAGAGGAATCCTTCCTAATCACCCAGAGTCCTAAACCCCTCACCTGGTTTAGATTCATTGATGGCATCTTTGCAGTGTGGATCAAGGGTGAGAACACCATATCCACATTCTTTCAGAACCTCAACAGCTTCTCCCCCATTTGCTTCACCTGATCCTACTCAACCCAACAAGCCACCTTCCTCAATGTTGACCTCCACCTCAAAGATGGTTACATAAGTACCTCCATCCATATCAAACCTACTAACCACCAGTAATACTACCAATTCGACAGCTGCCACTCATTCCATACCAAGAAGTCCTTTCCATACAGTCTAACCATCCATGGTCGTTGCACCTGCAGTGGCAAGCGGGTATCACTGAGGTCTTCCCAGACTGTAATTATCCTCCTCAACCTTGTACAAATTAGTCTCACCTTTTGGCCATGGAGCAGCATTCCCCTCGTAACTTGGAACCACCTAGGACTTGAGCAACTGAATTACAGTCTCCACCATGATTCTGACTGCCCCTCGTCGTGCCCTGAAATCAGAAATGTCCAGCCCACTATCCTTCCAACCCCTCCCACAGTGGTATTCCACCATCCATCAAACCTACACAGTAGACTTATCCATCCCTACACAGCTGCTGCTCCCAACCCCATATCTCATGGCTCACATCCCAGTAACAGACCTAGATCTAAGAACTGTCCCATACATCCTCCCACCACCACCTACTTCAGTCTGGTCACAAACATCACCTTCCCACCAAAGGCAGGGCTATATGTAAAACCAGACATGTGATCTACAAGCTAAGCTGCAATCAATGTGCTGCATTCTATATGGGCATGACAACCAACAAACTGACTGTCCTCATGAATGGCCACCGACAAACTGTAGCCAAGAAACAAGTGGACCACCCTGTTACTGAGCATGACATTCTTCATTTCAATGACTGCTTTACAGCCTGTGTCATATGGATCCTTCCCACCTACATCATCTTTTCTGAAATGCACAGGTGGGAACTCTCCCTCCAATATATCCTACATTCCCATTGCCATCTTGGCCTCAAACTTTGTTAGTCATTGTCCTCATCCAACCAGCCTCTTCCCTGTTCTCTTTCCCACACTACACAGCCCTCTATTGGACCAATGCACCCTTTCTCTTTATTTCTCTCTTCTGGTATACTCCCTCCCCCCCCCCCACTTCTCCCCTGCCCCCCCCCCCCAGCCCACCTTATCTAACCTCTGGACTGCACCTACCTGCCCAACCCTATCTCCACCTGCGCGCTCCCCAGCAGCACTTCACTCTTCCCCATCCCTATCCTGCTATCTCTCCCTCTCCTCGCCCCAGCCTCCTTCCTCCTACCCCTATGCAGTTGCCTCGCCCATCATGCACTCGTGCTGCTGCTCACAGTTTGGCTCCAGCTGCCAGAGAGAGAGAGAGAGAGAGAGAGAGAGAGAGAGAGAGAGAGAGAGAGAGAGAGAGAGAGAGAGAGAGAGAGGGGGGGGGGGTGCTGTAATTAAATGACATTTTCTTCTCTCCAGGTTTTTGTGTGGGTGTTGCCATTGTATACTTAAGTATATCAGGAAATGAGATTCATATCACTGATACTATAGCTCAAAAGCACTCCTACCAAGTAAGCATTAGATTTTAATTTCTTCTAGTAACACAATCTTTTGCAGAAGAACTAGCACTTTTAACAGTACTGTGGATGGCAAGGTAGTTCTAATAATTGTGGACTGTTATGTGACCAATCTCCCTGTAAAATGTTTCATCAATGTAGGACGACAATCTGATCAATGAAATTCAATTACATGCTGTGACAGTTGTTTATGCTTACTGTATTCCATCTGCAGACAGTGCTTATTTAAAAAGAAATATGAGAGGGCTAAGATGAAGTATTTTGACTAAATTAGAAAGGTAAACAAATAGTAAAATTGTGTAGTATCTTGCTCTGCCTTCCTCCCAGTGGGTACTTTTAATGCCAAATTAGGAAGCAATTGTAACTCAAGTTATTATAAGATTTATGTTAACTGAAAAAGAAACATATCACAGAATAGCCAAGTCATTGCAAGTCAACTACTAAAGACAGGTATGTCTTGTCTGATTCTTGGATCATACTTTCGTACTGTAATGCAAGAGGTAACACCAGTATTGTAGGTAATGTGAATGCTCAAATTTTGGTCTATGGAAATCAAATTATTTATGCCAAGCACTCCAAAGTAATTTTGAGCTTATTGTGTATTAAAACTACTGTAGTAATGACGATAATATGTAGGAAACAGCACACATTTTAATTTATTTATTTACGTTGTAGCACCAAACATTACAACAAACAACTTTTATACCTTAGTGAAAGTAACATCCAGCTTTTACCATTTTTGAGGGTTACCACAATTCAAGGATCGTAGTATGGAAGGTGAATGGTTGACTTTGCTTTGTCAGAGTAATTCTATAGAAGGGCAGCTCATTTAAAAGAAACAGTGTACAGGATACTTGGGTGATCCATTCCTCAGTACTAACCTAGTGTTTGGGATAAAAGGAAGACACTGAAGTGATTCAGAGATTTGCTGCTAGATTTGTTACTGGCAGGTTCGACTGACACCTGAGTGTTACACAGATATTTCATTAACTCATATGGGAATCCCTGGATGGAAGATGACATTCTTTTTATTGAACACTATTCAAAAAATTTAGAAAATCTGCATTTGCAGTTGACTGCAGAAGGATTATATTACTACTAATGTACATTTTGCATATGGCCAACGAAGACAAAGCAAGAGAAACTAGGACTTATATTCTTTCCCTTGGTCCATTTGCAAGGGGGACAGGGAAGGAAACGGCTCATAACAGTATAAGTTACCCTCTGCAATACACCATACTGTGGCTTGCAGTGTATGTACATAGATGCAGATGAATTTGAGGTACCAAAAGCAGGCGATATTAAAATACACTATTACATTTCAGTGAAAACAAAAATGCAATTCTATACACTGCTAATGCAAATGTTGAAATGATACTTCTTACACACAAGGATCTGTTCCACACACCATTTGAGACTTATTTCTTGAGACAACTGACACCAAGTAAGAATCAGGTGCAGTTGCCTTTGGACCCAAGGGAAAGGTCATAATCATAAACCAATGAAACTGGGAAGTAAAAATTATTCAAAATTATGGAAAACTATTGCAATGCTGCAAGTTCTGGCAAGCTCCAAAACAATCAAACTCCATGGCACGTAGAGGACAATGGCCTACACCTAGACAATAAATTTATACAAGTTAATTGAGCACAGATATGTCACTTACGCTACAGGTATGTACTTAAAAAGGCTATGCTTTTTTTTTCTAATATACTTTAATGGTCTACATCCACATCCTTACTCTACAAAACGCTGAAGTGCATGGCAAAGTGTACTTCACATTGTATGTCTTGTTAGGGTTTTCCCCCTTCCAGTCACACAAAGAGTGCAGGAAGTATCATTGCTTAACTGCCTCTGTCCAAGTTGTAATTATATACAGGGTGTAAATTGTAAGGTGACAAACCAGAATAACTCTAAAAATAAGCTTCACACAAACAAAGTGTAGAATCCAAAGCCGATTATTTTCGAGGGGAACATCTGTCGGTGCTAAAATTAGCCCACCACCCCAGCCCCTTGGGGGTGGGGCGAATGGCAACTTTAAAATTTCAAGTGGGAACCCCCATTTTTATTGCAGAATCAGATTCTACATAAAAAAACTAAATACATTTTGTCTTAAGCATTTGTTTTGATTCTTGGTAGTTGGTGCTGTAATCCAAGAAAATCCATGTTATAATTTTTGTGTGGAAAATGGTTATGGATAAATAAAAAAATAGTTATTTACTTCATAAATTTTGATTCGCTAAAACTATAACTCTCCCTCTCTCCCCATAGGGTGGGGTTGAGAGAGAGGAATTAAGAGTTTTACAAATGCTGACCCAAATATTAAATTTTTCCGCAGATTTGGATAAGTTTTGTTTGTTTCGTGGTCATGAGGCCACACATCATTTAATTATCAAACAAATCATCTGACTAGCTAACTAACTAGCTAACCAAACATCCGACTTACTAATGAGTAAACTTAAAAAGTAACTGACTCTCTAACCTAATTTTTTATTAGATTCGGAGTAATCACTGTTGTTTGTCGAGAAGTCTCACAATTTGGGTGCTTGCTTAGTTTGAGTCTTTTAGTTTCAGATGGAAAAACGTAGAAAAAAAGACATTCATAAATTTATTGACTTAAAGCACATTGTTCACACCTTCATTTTATTTCAGAATATTGCAGCTGTTATGTCATTTACATTTTTAGAATTATGAACAATATTAGAATTAGATTTAGAATTAGAATTAGATTTATAGAATTAGAATTATGTATGATAATTGATATCCCACTCAGCCCTGATCGATAGTCTATGCTCTTATCCAGCCCTTGCTGATGAGCGGCGTAACATTTCGGAGTGCTGCCAATAGGTAGCGCAGGGACAAGAAATTCACCCTTTCTCGTAATAAGACGGTTGTGGAACCCTTGTCCACCGGAAGAAAGACAATCGATTGGTCAGCCTTCAGATCACGGATAGCCTGGGCTTCAGCAGTGGTGATGTTGGGAGTAGGATTAAGGGTTTTCAAGAAGGATTGAGAGGCATGGCTGGAAGTGGGAAATTCCTGGAAGGTTTGGAGAGGGTGATTTTGAGGAAGAGGAGGTGGGTCCCGCTGTGACGGAGGACGGAACTGTTCCAGGCAGGGTTCAATTTGGATAGTGCCTTGGAGAGTTGGATCATTAGGAGTAGGATTAGCATTATTTTTCTCCATGGCAAAGTGATATTTCCAGCAGAGAGTACGAGTGTAGGACAGTCAATCTTTGACGAGGGCTGTTTTGTTGAATCTGGGAGTAGGGCTGAAGGTGAGGCCTTTGGATAGGACAGAGGTTTCGGATTGGGAGAGAGGTTTG